>NW_020863183.1:0-55285 GCF_003713205.1 Coffea eugenioides
ACAGGATTATGGCAAATTACCTCTAGGATACAATAAAATTTTTGAGAAACTAGGTGGCAAATGTCAAGTTTGCTCTACAAAGAGATGATCAAGATTCTAGTTAGTTTCTGTGGTGGAGACTTGTCATTTTATAGTGAAAAAACAACTCAAAGATCACAAGTTATTCAACCATTATTTTACATGTTTATGGACATTCATGAACATTGAAAGGTACCATTAAACCCCTTTAATGGATAGAAAATGCCAAACGTTTCAGAAACTTTTCACTTCCAACAAGACTCTTAAGTTTCCAAACTCTTTGTTGTAACAAGTTTCATTTCTATTTCATTCACAAACTATTCCAACAATCCCCCACTTAGTTTGTGGACGAAATAAACAAACTAATACATAAAATACCATGCATAAATGATAATTGACTATTTTGAGCTTTATTAAAATGACATTTTATGATATTTTCAATCACTTTCGCAATGCTATAAGAAGAAAATGAATTATTTTGGCTATAATTAGTTTAAAATGCTCTTAAGTGTTTAAATGAGGTTTATTTCCCTTTTTACTTACAGTTTGTCCATAATTTTTTTATAGGAGTTGGAAATAGATTTTATTTGGATGAAAAAGGAAAGTTGACTGCTTTGACACATTTTCGTATTTTGGCTATAACTTGAGGTACGATGATCAGATTGAGATGATTTTTGAACCATTTTGAATATAAGAGATAGATCTACAATTCCTATGAAGACATTGAAATCCAATTTAAAGGTTTTTTAGGTGAAAAAACCAAATTATAGTAGGCAACTTCTATGGTCGAAACTAAAACAAGGCATTGAGCAATTAAGGGTATTTCAGTCATTTGCAGCCTACACAAATCCAAATGAGGTGATTCTCGATGTATTGGAAAGCTAACTCAAAGGGATACAAGTATTATGTTTTGGTCAAGAGTTAATTCAACTTCTATCATTAAGAAAAGTTCGGTTAAAATTGATGCAAAATTGGAACAACATTAAAGATTGAATAGAAATTGAGAAGCAAAACAGGGGAGAAATCCGGCCAATTTTAGATAGATATTTGGCCGGATTCTAGTCAGAAATTACGGCTCTCCAATTGCACAACTTATTTTCTCCTCCAATAATTCATAGTTATTGAGGGACATGTGACAACTATTTTGCAGCTATAAAAGTGATGTTTGAAGCCTCATTTCTTAACTAAATTCATCTATAAATAGCCATAGAGTTGCAAGAATCAAGAGAGCTTTGGAGAGGGAGTGAAGAAACACCACAAAATGTAGTTCTTAGATAGTTTTTAGCCCTTTAGTTTAGGTAGTGTAGGATGGTATAGTTTTAGCTAGTTCATCCTTTCTTGTGTGTTAGCTGAATGAAGAAGAAGTTGGAGAAAGAAGAAGACAAGGAGAGAGCTCATGTGACAAGAGTTACTCTACCTTTCCAACTCTTTATCTTTTGTAATTGATTCTAAGTTTAGTTAATATGCAAGTTCTGGATTTTATATTTATTATGTGTTTCTAAAGTTTATGCCTTAGGTTTTGTTCAACTTTCTATGATTGTATTTGTTAATTTCTTGGTTATTTGATGCTTTTAATTTGAGCAAGTTATGTAGCTCTTTTGCTCCTCAAATCATGATTAACTTGGTATCATTATTTGTGATTATCTAAAGGTGTTGTTTCTTAAATGCAATTGGGATTTAACATTAGTTCAAGAGATGTTAAACCTAGGGAGTACACTCACAAAAGTAAGGATGCATCTTTGTGCCTTTAGTGATTCATTTCATGTAATTTCATAGAGGTAATTAATTTGTATCTAATTGCATAACCACGAGAGTAGGTATGAGAGTAATTGATTCACTATGAGAGTAAGTTTCATATGCATGAGGAAATTACGCCATAACTAACTAAAATAATAGTACTCAATGATCCAAGATAGTAGTTATCTAATTTATTATTAAAAATAGAAAGAAAACAACTGAGTAATACAATTATATATTTTATTATAAAAAACTCATAAAATTACAATTTAAATAAATAATCATGACAAAGATGCAGTAAAACAAGTAGTAAAAAATCCAGGATGAATTTTTTCTTAATCTATTATTAAAAAAAAAGTAAAAAAAAATATAGTGATAGAATTGCATATTTTATCACACAAAAAAAAACAATAAACGTGAACAAAACATTCTTTGCTAAAAAAAGGATATCTTTTATGATTATTATTACATAAGCAATAGAATTCAAATAACAAAAAAAAAGAAGAAAGACTGACACCCCTACAAAAAATAGAAAAAGCAATTGTTATAAAAAAGGAAAAGGTATAAAACAAAAGGAAAAATAACAGCCTCGTCCAGCAAGGGGAAAAACAAGATCCTGTCTGTATCCAATTTATAAGATACAGGCGAATATCATAATTCATACCAAAAAAAAAAAAAGAAAACATTTTCAAAACCAATACGCATTCCAGTAGTACCACAATTATATCATCATTTATGACTTACATTTATACAAAAAGGGTAAGAACTCTAGTAGCAGTGCAACTATTATTACTACCTATGAAAGGTAAATTACAGTAATAATCATAATATAATAATGGTAATATAATAATAAAATTGTAATAATATGGTAAGGAATTTAATAGCAGCAGAGTTTTGGGAAAAAAAAAAAAGAAAAAGGAGGAGAAAAAAAGAGCAAGATCGATAAGAGATGCAGCACCACCACAAATATGGTTTAATATAAGGAGAACACAAAAATGCAAAACGGAAGAAAGCATTCTATCCACAAAAGAAAAGTACCACGTAATAATATAGAATTTTGGCAGGCGCAATTTCTTTGGCAAACTATTATTCAAGAAAAAGGAGGAAACTACGTAATAGCACAATTACATATTCTATTATAGCAATATCATTATTATAATAAAAAACAGTAACCTTGAGAAAAAAATATTGTCGGTAAAAAAAATCAACATGGGATTTAAACTTAGGATACTTAATTTCTGCGTTAACTCATAACACACACAAATTCCATGATTTATTTATACATAAAAGGTTCTTATTAAAAATAATACATAAAATACCTCTCAAAAGTACCACAATTCATAAAGAATTTTGCAAGCGTAGTTTTTGTAGCAACTTGTTATTCAGGAGAAAGGAGAAAACAACATAATGGTACAACTGCATGTTCTATTATAAACAATGATGATGATGATGATGATGATGATGATGATGATGATGATGATGATGATGATGATGATGATAATAATAATAATAATAATAATAATAATAATAATAATAAAATTAATAATAATATGGCAAGCAATTAAATACCAGCAGCGTTTGGGGGAAAAAAAGGAAAAAGGAGCGAAACCAGTAAGAAATCCAGCACCACAACAAATATAATATAACACAACAAGAAGAATAAAAGAAGAAAATGGAAAGAACCAATCCATCTAATAAAGCAACTTTCCAATTCACAGCGCACGACCACCGACTAATTTAAGCACTGCTTCCCGCTCTGTATTTAACTTCTTTAATATGCAGTACTTGCAAAGGTAAAAAGTAAATAACCAAGTTTTTTTTTTTCCCTTTTTCTTGTCTCTTCTTAATATTTGTAGCCAAAAAAAAAAAAACAGAAGCAAGTTAAAAATACGAAGTAGGAAGAGAAAAGTGTATCATGCATATAAATTTGTGCTTAGCTAGCTATAATCATCATATAAATCTGCAGCAGAATTAAAGAAAATTTCACGAATTGAGATTATAAAAAGATAAACTCCGTTAAACATTATCAAACCAGAAAAGAACATCTTAGAAAGAGATTGTGATAGATAATGTTGGATTGACTAATGCATTATTGTGCATGCTTGCCATTGCAGTCACAAAGTTATAGCTAGAGGCATCATGTCAAACCAGAAAGATGGGAAGCTCCAGAAATTGCTTTCAAGAAACTTGAATTAGACTCCTTTTGAGGGGATTAACTCTGTTTCTGGGGGACTTGATTCTTCTTCTTCTTCTTCTTCTTCGCTGGAACTCCGTGCATCACCACAAGGTTCAATTGAGATCTTTAGAACTTCATTTCCCGTATCTATCTGGTCTTGTTGAATTTGCTTCACTGAACTTGCAACAGACTCACCACACCATTTCACGTCAATCATTTCAAGAGTCAGACATTCTCCTAAACAAGAAGGCACCTCTTCCAAGTTTGGACACCAGTCGACAACCAATTTCTCAATACGGGGAAAATTATCAGAAGATGCAGTCCAGCTGTGAAAGTCCCGCAACCTTGACAATTTCAAGACTCGGAGGTTAAGGAACTCCCCTTCGTTCATTTCCCATTCTCCCCCAAAGAAGGAGTGATCGAGTAATTTAAGCACTTCAAGACTGGACAACTTTCCAATCGTGGAAATTTCACTCCATGGCTGCTCATGATATGAGAGAGTCAACTTCTTCAAATTTAATGGGAATTTCAATCCAAATCCGCAGAAGTGACGCAGAGTAAGTGATTCTAGTTGATTCAAACAGTCAAACCCGAGAATCCCATTGCCAATTCTTGTAGCTTCTTCTCTTGATTTCCTCATGTTACATCTTAGCCTACGGATGTTTGGTAACTTTGCCAGTGTCTTTTGCAAGTTTTGAGAGGAGGGATCAATGGCAAGGCTTAAAGTGTCTAAACGATCTAAACCAGGGGATACTTCAAGATTTTCAACAGGAAACATAAAACCAATAGCGGAATTTGTAGTCCATAGATGCCTCAATGTCTTAATGTTCCAGATAGTCTTGGGTAAGAAACAATCAGCGTTGTTTCCTCGTAGCAGAAAAGTTTGTAACCTTGAGAGGTTAGCTATTGCTGCTGGGATGAAATTTACTCCTCTAGTACAAAGAGCCAAGTATCTCAAGTGAACAAGCAAAAGTACTTCCATTGGAAAATGTACACGAAACACCAATTTCCTCAAATCCAACACTCTTAGAAGTTTAAGTAACCAAAACCCCAAATCATCCTCCTTAAACAATAACAAACTCCGTACATTCGGAAATTCTAGCATTAACTCCCAAATCATCAAATTCTTGGTATTTTGATCACAAACTCGGAGGGGGTTGCTTGGGCCGGTAAGAATAAAACGTCCACTCTGACCATGCACAATATGTAGAAGGTTTTCTTCTTTGGCCTTTTTCACACAAAACTCGTGTACCAGATCATGAAGTCGGCAGGCTTTGGCACCACCCGTACTTCTTTGTTTGGAAACCATAACTAAACTTCTATCAACCAGATCCCTCAAGTAGTCATCTGCTACATCCTCTAATCTCTTTCCTTCAGTCTTTCGCACGAATCCTTCAGAGATCCAGAGCCATAACAACCTTCGGACAGGAACATTTTCGTCTTCTTGAAATGCACCAAAGTAAAGAAGGCATGGCTTCAAATCATCCGGTAAATGATTGTAACTCAGCTCAAGTGTCTTCATACAGTATTCATCATGAAGGACAATACTGGAAGTTAGACTCTTTGCAACTTCTTCCCAGCAGTCTTCTGCAGTATTAGCAAGAATTCCAGCAACCAGAACAACTGTGAGAGGTAAGCCCCTACATAATTTTGCTATTTGAGATCCAACTTTACCTAGTATTGGAGGAAAACCTTCTTTGCCAAATAGCTTTTTCTGCAGCAATTTCCAACTCTCATTGTCAGTAAGGTGGCGGAGATGGTAAGCCTTGCTATCAGGTTTGAATTGCAATTGAATTCTGCTGGTGACGAGAATCCTACTTCCATTAGCATCATTGGGCAATGAACTTTTCACCAAATTCCATGCCTTAATCTCCCACATATCATCCAGAAAAATGAGGTACCTATTTCCTTTTAAAAGTTTGTATAGCTTGTGAGCCAAATCATTTTCGCCCATCTCAAGATATTCATCCGGACTTCTAGAAGAAATACTACATAAAAGCTTAACTAACAAACTGTGCATGCTATACACTTGAGCAACAGTACACTGAGCACGGATATGAAAGTAACTCAAAATTAATGGATCATTGTAAACTCTATTGGCCAATGTTGTCTTACCAAGTCCAGCCATACCCACAATTGAAACAAAATCCAACAGCTTTGAACCCCTGGTAAGACTATGAATAATTGTCTTTACCTCATCATCAAGACCCACTAGAGCTTCATTCAACACTGGGGTGCTACATTTTGACTCAATGCGGAAAGATTTCTGGTTAGTTCTCTGAGCTCCACAGTCATGCTTTGTGCTATCATAGGTTTCAAAGGCCTCAGTCCTCAAAAGCTGGATATCTCTGGCAACTCTTTCCAAATATTCATGTTTATCACCAACCACAATAGAGTCAATGACAAACTCTGCCCTATGTGCAACCTCCATAACACGACTCCAAAGAGCTTGGAGTTTTCCATTCCAGTTGCGCTGGTCTGCTATCTTGACAAGGAAAGATCTTAAGAATACGAGATCTTCTAGGACTGTGTGGATTTGATCTTTCGGGAATGCAATTGAATCATCAGCCTCATTACAAATTTCTAGTTCTTTCAGATTTTCAAGGAGAAAATCCACAGAGCCCATCTCATTGGTCCTAGGGAAACCAAATGGCGAGAATGATGTTACTGGATTGGTAACTTCTGCCCTTAAAAACTTAATCACTTTAAGCAAATGAAAAAGAGCAAGATCGGTTTCCTTGGCCAAACCTTCTTTGATTTGATTCACAGAAAGAGAGAAAATTACAACCGCTGCATCACAGGCCACAACTCCAATAAGATTCTTCATTTCATGGCATAGCTCTTTGAACTTCTCCTGATGCTTGAGAAGGATTGTCAGGAATCTTAGCCCCTCAAGGAGTTTTAGCATTTGATTCATAATCGGAACAAGAATATTGGTACAGGATTTCAGCAGCTCCTTAATATTGTGAACGAGACGATCCATAAAGTCAGCTACTGGATGCTTATTCTTCTCCAGATCTGAAATATCTGATGATCTTGATAACTTTGCAGCAGTCAAGACATGGATGTAAGTTTCTCGGACCTGGGGATCACCAGGATTAATCTTCTCACGTATTAGTCGAGAAATTTGAAGTCTCATTTCCTTCTGTACATCTCCATTATGTCTGTCACTGTCAAAGCACCATATAGAGGCCAGGCGTAATGCATTGATAGCCACCACTTCAGCGTGAATCAAGAGATCTATCAATTGCTGACCCTTGATGCCGCGAAGCATGGCAAAGCGAATGAAACTCTTCATGAACATTAGCTTATTTACAAGGTGTTTGAAACAGTATATGGGAAGTTCCGCCAGAGTCTTTGAGGCCGAATCAACGAAATCAATAACTAGTTCCGGATCTCTCAGCCAGTAATACTCCAACAGAAAGTTGATGCACGATTCCTTGATATATGTCTCGAAAAACAATTTGATTGCTACCTGGAATCTGGTGAGCTCACTTCGGATCTGAGTCAAACCATCTAAACGAGAATGAATCAAGTGTTCGCTGCAAGCAAATTCAAGATCTTGCATTCTTCTGATAATCAGGTTTTGAATTCTGAAAGAAGTAACATCCTTCTCTTCCTCATCTTGTTCCAAACAGGTTTCAAGGTTCCTCCTCCTCCTCCTACACTTTGTCAGATACAGATCAAAGCTTTGTAGTACTCTCACTCCGAGCTCCACCAGGTCAATGATATCATCACAGTCCAGACATCGGAATGTCGCACTGAACCAGTCCAGATATTCTAGAGCGGAATCAAAGCAACTAATGCTACTACTGGAGGATATCTCCATTATTGTACCTTCTATTCACTCTAAGATCAAATTTGTACCTTGAATAAAGTTCAAGGTTTACAACTTTCTGATTATCTGAAGATAGTGAAATATTGTCAGCGAAACCTTTTTTCTTTTTTTTTTTTTGGCTACAACTTGCAAGACTCTTATCTTGTCTTCTTGTTTCTTTTCCGGCCAAAGTGCATTTCGAGATACCTACGTCTACAAAAATTGTAAAATATTACTATAGTACCAAAGCAGTAAATAGTTATAATTTTATCAGAATGTGAACCCTATGGTCAAAACTGCTCACATTAATAGCCTGAATTTTTTTATTTTATTTTTGTCAGAACTGCTCACATGTGAACCCTATATATTTCTTTTGGTGTTCAATGCATCCTGTCCGTATAACCAACTGATCCATGGTGCATGTAGGACTGGCTGTTAAGTACAAACATTAGCATACTTCAAATGATTTCGTGACAGTGGTGGATGCCATAGGAAAGAATAGTCTGATGTCTGCTTTACATAACGAGATTTTTTTAATAAAAAATTAGGAGCATGAGATTTACTAGATAAATGAAGTAGAGAAAAAGTGGGAAATGAAAAAGAGAATATTTTTGTTTATACGTTTGTTAATGTAT
Source organism: Coffea eugenioides (assembly GCF_003713205.1). Lineage (NCBI taxonomy): Eukaryota > Viridiplantae > Streptophyta > Magnoliopsida > Gentianales > Rubiaceae > Coffea > Coffea eugenioides. The sequence goes on from NW_020863183.1 coordinate 8,384, forward strand.
ACATGTTCAGTATTAAAATATTTTCTCCAAATAAGAGTGCAAGTAGCTCACAAGGCAATAACAAAGAGGACAATGTAGAAGATCAGTTTATTAAAATAAAGACTATAAGATTATTAAAATAATGCAAAAATGATAAGATACCACTAGTAGATATAAAGTAAAAATTTGTTTTGCTACTTACCCAAATGAAATTCTAACCACCTATTTCATTTGAATTTCCTTTTAAGGACAATAGGATGGAATTAATTTAGGTACAAAAGGACGAGTCCAATGTACATAGACGTATGGTTGGACGTTTCGCGTTTTTTATTTTTTAAATTCGAAGAACACTTAAACTAGAAAAGAATTTGAAGCCTTTGTCCTTTTATTATTATTTTTTGTTTGAAGAGGCACTACTTATTATCGTACTCACAGAAACAAAAGTTTGTACATCTGTCCATGTTGAACATTGATAGCACATAAAAAAAATATTGCACGTGTATATATTGACAGTATATAAAAACATTACTTTTAAAGATTTCTCCAACTGCAATACATGAACTCTATTGTGGATTGTTTCATGTCTATTTTTGAACTTTCATTTTTAATAAAGACACATAGCATATTACCTTGCATCGGTCTTCAAGGGATTCATTATCAAGGCCTCAATGGTCCATAAAATTTAACATGTAAACACCATATTCAAACTTGCTTACACTACTATTTTAAAGTATTTTTTCATGAATACCATTGTTATCCTTGTGAACACCAACTTAACTAGGAGTTTAAGAACACCTAAAAATCAAGACATATAACTCCGATAAAATGTACCCATTGCGACTACGATTATTCACGTAACATTTCTTAAAAAATTAAACATGAACTCACCAGACAAATCCTGCCAACTTAGCAATAAAATAAACTGTTAAGTGTAATTCTCTTGTCAAAAGGAATTGCTTATCCTTTTAAACTAACAGTGGAGGGCAGAAAAAACTATGACAGTTAGATAGCATAAAAGCCATCATCAAGGCTGAATTAGCTAAAATCATCTTTGCAACAAGAGATCATCAAGGCTGAATTGCTAAAATCATCTTTGCAACAAGAGCTTGCTTAGTAAACTAATAATTATTATAAAAAAATTTTATGAAAAAACAACGTGACTAAATATAAGATTCTATCCCAACATTGAATTTTCCAGCTGAAAACATAAAAACTGAAGAAATAAAACACCCCTTAAAAAAATGTTGCCCATCATCTTAAATATTTGGAAGAATTTCGGATATGGAAGCCGGAAGAATCAATACTCAGCTTTTCAAAAGTTCATAAAGTGGGTATGAGATTCAAAAATGGAGTGCAACTATTCAACCAATATTAAATGTAATAAGATTTGGCTTAAATTACCAAAATGTCCAGGTGCAAAAACTCGCTGAACTTCTATCTAATTGTGGATTCCATCTCCATTTCCCTCAGTGACCAGCCTTTAACCTACCACCACCATCAACTCTTCCATCTTACATTCCTTAAAAATCTAAGGTTCATTTGCATTGCTATTTTTGGAATTTTTATAAAAAAAATATATATTGTGTCGATTTGATATATGTAATATAAAAAAATGATTGGAAAATATATTCACAAAAAATAAAAATATTTTTTATGAAAAATTACAAAGCAAACAAGGCCTTGATTTTCCCAAGAACTAGATAAGGGAGAAAATCAGTCAATACTTATTATCTCTCACCAAATTGACAATTATCTATTGCCCAAGTTTGATATCACAACCCTGTCGTCCATTTCTGGAAAAATTGGTGATACACTAGAAGTACTTACAAGGGAATTAAAGAGGTCAATAATTGTTGTACAAAATTATCCAATTTTTGAACTTTCCTAAATGGAAACTTAAGTTCTAGCAGAACTCAAGACTGCTTTCCAGACAAACACAGGAAATTCTGTTTCTTTTACCTAGGAATTTGTTCTCATTCAAATATCAGTAGTTGTAATCTTTTAATTGGTGTGGGTTGCTTTCATAAGCAAGTTCTAGTTATAGCAATTTTTTTTTCTTGATTTTTTGATAAGGGCTGAATTTTGTTGAAGATGTGCAAATTCTGAGCGGCAGGGAAGCATATTTCAATATGGCCAAAATTGGACAATATGTGCACTCTAATGAACATAAATGTGTACTTCAATGAAAAATAGAGTAAGCTACTTCAACTTGCATGGGAATGTCGACAACATTCCTCTTACTGCTACTTATGATCCGATTTATAATAGCAACTTTGAAGAAAATTAAACCAAACTTAATTATATTACCAAATTACTTCGAAGTTAACCCGCATAGGATTGCTTCGAAGTTCCAATCTTGATTGGTGTTAGCAGACTAAATATCTTCAAGGAATTTTTCTATTTGTTTTTAGTCGGTTGGAGTCCTAGTTGATTTCCTTTTGCATGTCCTAGTCGGTTAAACCTTAGTAATACTAGTCCTGGTAGTAATTAGTTTAGCAAGTTTCCTTTTCCTTTGAAAATTTGAGTCGGTAGGATGCCTCTATAAATTGCGAAGCATGCAGCATTGTTTTCTTGAAAAGAGTTGAGAAAGTATAGTTTTAAATAGATGAATTGAGTCTTGAGAGTAGATTTGAGAAAAAACCTCAGATTTGTGAGTTGTCTTGAGCAAAAAGTTTCGATTTGGTATTGTTATTGTTGACTATTAGGTTAATAAATTATTGAGTTGTAGTTGTGTATTTATTCTCCTCCTCTTTCTATATATTTCATATGTAGTAAAATTGCTTCCGTTGTGCGTGATTTTTCATGCCAACAAACTTACATGAGCTTAATCATTATGAGCTTTGTTTCTTGCAAATTTATTATTTGAAAAATATATAGTTAGGAGCTAATAATCAGCCATGAACTTGAATTTTATTTGATCATTAGTTAAAAATTAACAATAGAGAGAAAAGTACTTATATAAAAAAGGACCCTAACTTGTACGTAAAATACCTCACTTTGTATAGGAAAAGTGTTTATTTGGCCTCAAATTGAAGTTGAGTTATTCAATTGGTTGTGCTACAAGAAAAAATTGCAACGATGTGAAGTTTCATCATCCTTACATAAAAAGCTTTTAGTGATTTCTCTATTTCTCTATTAGTTGGCCTCAAATTATTTAATCACCAATATAAATTAATTAACAACTATAAAAAAGTATTTATGCTTTGATAAAAAGTACCCTAACTTGTACGTAAAGTACCACATTTGTATAGGAAAATTGTTTTTGGCCTCAAATTGAAGTCGTGTTTGTCAATTAGTTGTGCTATTAAAAAAATTGTAATATCGCAATATCTCATTGTCTTTACATGAAAACCTTTTAGTAATTTCTTTATTTCACCCTTGATTACTAATAAATGAAGGAAATATAATTCTCTTTTAATAAATAAGTTTGGACAAATTCAATTTGTCACATACTATCTTCTCTATGACACCATTTATGAAAATTTTTTTAATAACTAATACAAATTAATAAAAAACTGTATGAAGAGTACTTGTACAAAATGTACCCATGCATACACACATGCATGCATGCGAAGAAATGTTTATTTGGCTCCAAAGTAAAGTCGAGTAAGCCAATTAGATGTGTGTTGCATTAAAATTTTGAATGCTGTGAGGTCTCATTTTCCTCACATCAATACCTTTTAACAATTTTTCATTTCATCCTTGTGTTCCTCGAAGTACACATTAATTTTCATTGAATTGCACATTACTATTTATTAAAGTGCATATAGCTAATCAATGAAGGAAAAATGATTCTTTTTTATAGCAAAAATACAATGCAGAGGTTGGATATTCACACATTCCTATTTCCACTATAGTACCGTGTACCTGAAACCAATTTCAATGTGCCTTTTTTAAAATGAGGCAAACGCCATAAGTCACCAATTCAAACGTAATACTAAAATAAGTCACCAATCGTAAATGCAATAACGAAATAAAGAAACAAGAAGTACTTTTTAATCTCCCATTTTCAAACCTAGGGGAAAAAAGGAGTCAAAAAGCCAAGATACATTGGTGTGTGAATAGAGTGTAAGTGAAATAGGAAAAAAAAGGCTAGAGACAAGATCAGCAGACACCACGGAATTTCCTTCTTGCTCAGGAATTTCATTGCTGTAAACACAAATTTGGGGTTGTTATTGGTGTCGACATGATGACTTGTCAGGTTATTTCCTTTGATTTCTTTTTTAAAAGTGTCCGACAAAAGATTAACTCTAGTTTCATTATGTATGTTTAAAGTGTCCTGTAATAAACCAAATCTAGTTTCCATATACTATACCCTTATCAAGACTTTATTGTTAATACACGATACCTATCAAATATTTACCTTAAGAAACATTACCTTTTTATGTAAGTTTTCTAAAACAAACAAACTCTTAGTTTCTTTTTATTAGTTAATGTTAGAAAAAATTATACAAATAGAAACAAAAAATGACAAATAAATGAAAATTCAATCATGGCAAGAATTTTAACTTTTTCAACTCATTTCAAATATCCACCGTTTTTAAAGGCCAGTCCAATTTTTTCTCCCTTACACTTTCTCCAGTTATAAGTTAATTATAACTAATTAAACATTAAGATCAATGATGAATTTCTTGCCCATCATTGATCACATATATTGAGAGAAGTATAGTGCTTTATACACATTTCTTTTAATTAAATTTTTTTTTTGTTAATCATCGTCTATTGAACTTTCATTTTTCATGATTTTTTTTGGGTTCCCTACTTGACTGTGCGTCCCCCTTAAACTAGAATCCTGCATGCATCCCTGCTTTTTAAGCTCTTTTCAGTTTTGTTTGTTTTAATATACTAGCATGAATCAAATGATTTAACTGGTCAAATTGTCATTCAACTTCAGCTTCTTCCTGACTTAGTGATACTATCAATTTGATTAGGATTGATAACAAGAATTTAATTCAGGCGTTGGGTTTCAATTAATGAACACAAGGAAGATTATGATTTACTTCATCCGTAAGTAATTTTTGGCCAATTTGTTGATGCAAAATAGTGATTTTGGTGTCTATGACTAGTTGACGAATTGAAGAACAGATTTCATCTTGAATCGGAATTTTTGGTAGTTGTAGTTTTTTAATCTTAAATTTTTGTTCTTTGTTATAATTTTAGATTTTCAATACAACCCCCATCTTTTGGTTTAAATTAGGATTTTCATTAATTAATCATTCTCTAAGGTTTGAATTGGATTTTTTTTTTAGGGGTGTCCCGCAAAGTTTGAATTGGACTTGCTAATACTACAAAATAATTAGTGATGCTGATAACAGTAACTAATTTTGGTGAATTTGATAAGCATCATGGAAGTAACTTTAATCTGTTTGCATCGAGTGACTTACCATTATGTATTCATCAACTTTGGGTAAATCTGGATTCTAAATATCTAAAAATAATTTTGTTAATACCAACATCTAAGCAATTATCTTTTTTTTTTTTGGGACTATTTGAATAGCAATGCCATAGTAGCATTTGAATTACGTTCGCAATGTACCTTCTTTCAATAACGTACTTAAATACTTGAATTAGTAATCCAACTTCAAGCCTCTAAAGTTTATCATTTATAACAGCTTCCTTCAATCAGATGTTCAATTCAATTTTATACAACAACTTGCTTCTATTATTAGGTCATCCCTACATTTATGCTTCCTTTGGATGGAGAGAAAAGGACAGAAAAGAAAGTGACCAGAGAGAAAGCCGTACCATTTCCTTCATTTGGGAGTTTTACTATGGACAGAAAAGAAGGGAAATGAACGGATAGGACCCCTTCCAATTGGTGAAAATTTTTCCGCCCAAAAGTGGGAAGAAATGGACGGAAACTTGTTAGGCGGCAAAAGGTATTTTTAATATGACATTTTTGTCCCTTAAAAGCTGATACAAAAATTTATTATTCCCAATATATCCTAAAGGTCATTTGTAAAACCACCGATTCATCTTTTTCTCAGTTCTTACTTTCAATACTTCCAACTGGATTCACTTGGCTTTCTTCCGTTCAACACCTACAATTCAATAACAGGTATTTCTTTGACTCAATCTCTTCTTTCTTTCTTTCTTTGCTCAATCTTCTTTAGAAAATTATGGAAAAAGCATTTTTTTGTGTAGATTGTTATTGTTTATATTCTAAATTTTTTTGTTCACTTTCTGTATAAAATTCTTGTCTGCGGGAAATCTTGATCTTTATATTATTGATTTGTGATTATATCTTGCATGGTTATGGTACATGTAAGTTTCGGTGGTGATACATGAATATGAAATTTAAATGCATACATAATGTTTGTTTATTTGCCTGTGTAAGCTTCAAAGTGTAAAATGATCAACACAGAGTCCATAAACAATATGTTAGCCTCTTTTATTGTACTAATGCATGTTTCTTTGAAATGATTACAAAGATAGTAATACTAGAAGTATTGTTTTGAATGGAGGCTGATGTTCAAAAACAAAATTAGAGATCTCCTTATTCATCATCCCCAAGAGGTTTCATGCTTGTCCCTGCTCAAGTTACGATCCTGGGTATATAATAAGCCTTAAATTGCCTTGAAAACAGTCCAAAGTAAGGATTGGTAATAGTAAAGTTTAAAACTGCCGAAGCTTCTGCAAGTCTGGCCATGTAAACTTTGTCTTTAGGTAGGTACAAAAATTCGGAATTCAATTATCTCAAACCCACAGAGTTCGACAAACTTGACACATTCTTTAAATTTTCATACCTTGCTCTGTTATTACAAATAAATTAATCGAGTATACAATATAGTAGATAAAAAAAAAACTTTGAATCCTACATTGTTAATAGATACTCACGGTGCAAAAAAAAAGTTTCACAAGAATTGAGTGCTATAATGGTCATACAAATTATGTACGTGCAAAATCCCAAGGGAACATTACATCTTCAAAGGCACCACATTGCTTTTCTTGATATTGGTTCTTGACATGCAACCAAACCAAGCCGTACCGAGACCCCAACTCTCTGTAGCCTGCCCAAACGCAGAGACACAATGCACAAACATCTCTCTCTCTCTCTCTCTCTATGCAATGTATGAACTGAACCTAGGACTGACCGTCATTTATATTGCCTGATCAACTTCATTTAGAGCAAGAAGAATTTTTCAATAAAGTTTGAATAGACAAAATAGTATTTATGTTTCAATACCTTCATTTAAAAACATCTTTTATGTATTAGGATGTTACATTATTCTTATTATTTACTATAGATTATGTCAACACTTTAAAAACATTACTATTAGAGAACTCCTTCTTCTATTGATATTTAGAATTTTAGCATTGTACTTGATATTTAGAGTTTTAGCATTGTACTTGATAATGATGCCATAACCTTTGTAAATAAATAAAATCTATTTTTTAATTATCTATTCATTCGTAAATTTAGTATCCTATTACAAATCTTTTTAGATGGATAAGGAACAAAATGAAGTCGATGGAGAATTTGACATTCAACAAAGGAAGCGACAATTGGTTGCTACTGAAATTGTTTGTCATGTATTAAAGATGATACTTGCTCGAAAACTAAGTCATGCAAGTTATGTTGATCGACCCATTGGATATCGGTCTGCACAATGTCATTTAGTACGAGAGGAATTATTGATGCAACTTAGTACAAATGGATATTTGAGTAAGGTTATCCGTATGGGGCCAGAAACTTTTAGGCACTTATGTGACTTATTGCAAACACATGGTGGTCTACAACCTACTCAAAGAGCCACGGTGCAAGAGCAAGTTGTTAAATTTCTCCATATATTAACAATTCCCTCAAAAAATATCACAATGTCATACTTTTATCGTCGTTCCGGAGAAACTGTTAGTCGTCATTTTCATAGAGTTTTACGAGCAGTTATAGCATTGGAGGATCAATTTCTTCACCAGCCTACGGGAGAACAAGTTCCTGCGGAAATACTTAATAGTGCAAGATTTTATCCATATTTTAAGGTGATATCAATTTTTCGACACCTTATTTTAAAAATTGTAAATTCATATAGAAATTATATTTTAACATAGTGTATAACTATCAGGATTGTGTGGGTGCAATTGATGGAACCCATGTTCGCGTTAAAGTGTCCAGCGTTGATGCGGCAAAATATCGTGGTAGAAAAGAGCATCCAACACAAAATGTGCTAGCTGCATGTTCTTTGAATATGAGATTCACATATGTTCTACCAGGTTGGGAGGGAACTGCATCGGATTCGAGGATCATAAAAAATGCGCTCACTAGAGAAGATAAATTAATCATTCCTAATGGTAATACTTAGTTAATTATTCTTAGTGCATTTAATTAAGTAGTAACTATTTGATATTTGTATAGGTAAATATTACCTTGTTGATGCTGGATTCATGTTGACAAGGGGACTTCTTACACCTTATAGAAATGTAAGGTATCACTTGAAGGAATACTCAAGTCAACAAGATAATACAAGGTAAGAAAAGAAAAGTCACATGTGATGAAGAATTTGAAAGTTTGAAGGGTGCACTTCACAATGTTGCTGATGCACTAAGAGAAGGTAATACTATTCTTGAAAAATCTAGGCCACGGGTATATTCAGAGAAAGAGATTTATGATGAACTTGTTAATATTGGAGTTGAGACAGACCTGATTGATGATTATTATGTGTTCCTTTGTCAAAACACCGAGAAAGTAAGAAGCTTCTTTGGGTGCCCATCGGAAAGGCGTAGGAATATTTTGAACAAATTGATGAATGGATTTTAGCCACTTTTGTCTACATGAGCATGTTATCAGATGTTCGAAATACTTTTGAAGACATAAGCTAGTTTTGGAAATTGGAGATGATTCCAATTACTCACTGGACATTTCATGTTTTGAAAATATGTAGATCATTGGGTGTATTTTTGTTTAGAAATTGATAGAATTATTTTGTATCAGGAGTAAATGCTCATGTGAATTTCGGAAATCTGAATGCTACAGGAAACCTAGTTGAATTCCATGTAAACCTGGTTTATGTATATTTTGAGTTCACTTGGTTGCATGGCATTTTATTGACTTGGGTTGCATTCCACGTATATCTTGTTTATGTATTTTATGGTACCAGCTCAACTCCAGAGTAAACACACTTAGTAATATTGTCTTTCAACCAATAAACACACTTATTTTATCTATGTTTATATGTTTATTTTATCTATGTTTATAAACACACTTATCTATGTTTATTTTATAAACACACAATATTGTCTTGCTAACAACCAAAGTCTCTTTCTTTTTTGAGAAAAATATTTTATCTATGTTTATATGTTTGGGATGTAATATTGTCTTTCAACCAATAAACATACTTATTGGTTCTTGCTAACAACCAAAGTCTCTTTCTTTTTTGAGAAAAATATTTTATCTATGTTTATATGTTTGGGATGTGGTTACTCTGGAGTTGAGCCAAAGTCCCCAGGCTATTGCAAACGTATTGGCTATTTGAGAGTCCCAAGTTGAGCCAAAGTTCCCAGGCTATTTGGAGTTGAGCCAAAGTTCCCAGGCTATTGCAAACGTATTGGCTATTTGAGAGTCCCAAGTTCTTATTTGATATTTGACTCTCAAATACGTTTATTGGAATGATTTTTCTTTTAAAAAGAAAAAATAAAAATCAAAATGATTGAAAACTTTCCATATTAAATGACCCAAACGTCATGTTGTCAGTGCATTTAACCTTCAACAAATTAAAAAATTTTATAAACATTAGGATGGATCAAGTGGTGAAGAAGTAAAGATTGAGATAATCGAATAATTACTGGTAAACTTGAGGCGATTTACATGCATGCAAGAGAATCGAAATCCAGCAAGAAATTTGTTGTATTATTCACCTTGTGGGAATGCATATGCAATTGTTTTAGAAATTTGTCTTGTCCAAATATTCTATTTATGGGAACAAAAAAACTAATTTTTGGACTTTGATTTACAAATAGAAAGGGCAAATATGTAAAGTTGTGTTCTCATAAAATCCTTTCTTTCCATATCTCTCCAACTCTCAAACAAGAGAAAGATATTTCTTTTCTTTTCTTTCATTAAACTCCCAAACGAAATATGCATCTTTTTCCTTCTCTTCCTTTCTTTCCTAAGCTATCTTTTCTTTTCTTTTCTCTTCCTTCATAAACTCCCAAACTAAGCCAAGGGTAGATCCACATGTATGCTCACAAATTGTAAGAGAGTAGTACTTCTTATTTATTATTTTATTTGTTATTCTGAGGTCAGATTTGGCACCCCTCGAGCTTTGTAAAATTATTTTGCTATTAATAAAATAATGGATTTGCATCCCAACCCTGTAACGGGATTGCCAACAATTTAAAAAAAAAAAACTCTAAAGTTTTCCGAACATCTTGCCCAATTTGTCCTTTCTTCTAATAATGTACTTATATACTTGACTAAAACAATATGAGAATAACAAGAAACAACCTACCAAATTTCTGTTATGTCAACTTTTTTTTCCCATTCAATAATGTACTTATATACTTGACTAAAAAAATATGAGAATACAAGAAATAACATGCCAAATTTCTGTTGCAGCACCTCTATTTTTCCTTATTCCTTCCCTTTTCTTTGATAATCAATTTCATAATATTGTGCACAAGATAGAAGTAATTATTATTGCTTTGATTGAAGATGACTCTTTTTTTTCTTTTTTTTAAGAGTATCAACAGTGATACTTCACTTATTCTCGATTGAAAATGACCTTTCTTTTCTTGTTCCGTAAAAATTAAAAATAAAAAAAATTAAGGTTGTAAATCGTTTTCATGATATCTTTACTCAACTACCATTTATAATTTCACCTTACCACATGTAATCCTAAGTCCGTCAGGTGCCGTTTATTGTGGCCTAGCCCGGCTCATTTACCATTAATTTGGTCCTAGTTGGGCTTTGACGGGCCTACAGCCAATACAAGGGAAGAATCTTATTTTATGGCCCAAACTCGACCCATTAAAGATATAACATTTGTACGATTCTTATCCGTAGCGGAGTTTGTTTGGACTTGGGTTGGGGAGCAAATTTTGTGCATTAATTGTTTTTAAAAGAATTATTAACGATAAAGTTAAATAATAGAGCATGCAATCTATTAAAGGTAATTGGCAAAGTTATGAACTTAAAAAAATAATAACACTAAGTACAATATTTTATCCAATTCTTGCAATAACAATAGAATTACTACTTTAGGATTAATACATAAAAACTCATCATCGTCGTCGATGAGTACCCATAAATAATATGATTCATACAAATCATAAAAATATAATTCATGTACTGTTTGATTGAATATTAAAAGTTACACATAATTAAAATATGTTTTCTTTTTCAAAGATAAATAGTGGGTCAATACAAAAATTTAAAGCCTCACGAAATACAATAAAACTAACGAGAAAATAAATGAACTTGCATCTTTATTTTTCCCAAGACTTAAGAACCCTAAAATCGAAAAAAGCACATCCCAAGAAAAGAGCCAACAAAATCGATAGATTTCCCACCATAAGCAAAGCTAATGTTTTGTTCAGCTAAAGGCAAATCCTAGACAAACCAACTTTTGTCATCAATTTTAGCAAAAAAATTCAACTTTTCTCCCTCCAATTCTATTATACCCACAATAAGATTTTAAATTTTTGCCTAAAAAAATACCCCAAAAAGACAAAAGAAAAAAAATTGACGAAGGTGAGCCACAAATCTGCATAAAAGGTAAGTAAATCAAGATATAGAAAGGCAACTTACCCGAAATTAGGCAATGGAGTTTGAGAAGAGAGGTTTAAGGTTTAGGGTTTATGTAAACATATGAACAAAAAGGTAAATGGTAAAGTTAACAGTAAAAATATGGTTTTACTATGTCACATTCTCGCTCTGGGTTAATTTCTTAGGGGTTAAAGTACAATTGCTAATTTGGTCCCTCGAGTTGTCACGTTCTAACTTCTAACGTTTGCCTCATTGCCTGTTTCTTTAGTTTTCATTTGCACCTTGTATAACAGTAGTGTAGTGTAGGAGTTTGTGTAAAATGACTTTTTTAACCTTTATTGTGAATTTACTATATTAACCTTAAATTATAGTCGTAATTCAAGGTTGGCTTTTTAAGAATATCATGCTAACCAATCAATTAGAAGTTGTTAAGATAGTTTTAATTGAATATATCATCAGTGGTTTTTTTTTTTTTTTTTTTGGTAAGTGAGAGGTCTCGAACTCAAGATCTATGACTTACATTACTTTCCCCTGTACCACCCAACCAATCCCGCCCTCTAGTGGATCAATTTGTTTTCTGTGATTACAACCACAACTACTTCGATTTCTTTTTATTTTTTTGAAGAGATTTTAAAAGTTCTCCCCAGACTACTAGACCAACCAAGTAGTTAACTCTTTTTAAGTTATTGAATTTGTATTAATTACTATCCTTAATATATCTTACTAACCAAGTGACCCGTTCCCCCTTAAAATTCCATTCGTTTCCAATTTCTGTCCATATAATGCTTTCAGTTTAGCAATCAAGACACATCGACAAATTAAAAAAATTAATCAATACCATTTTTCATCTTTTCTATCTTTATTTTTTCTTTAATCCAAAAATTTTGATTGCATTATATGGTTTTATCAATCTGTATAACTAGACCTAAAAACAGTCAGTAGGGATTAGATTCAAGCATTAAGTTGTAGTTTTCATCCCCATTACATTGGTTTTATTGATTCTCCCTATTTCCGTAATTGCTTAATTCTCCAGAAACCCCCTCCAGCAAAGGAAGTGCACAAAGAAGATCAAGTTGCCAAAGTTAATATCAGATGTGAAAGCCTCATCACAAGTAAAGTTCATGCACATGGATGCCAAGATGCTCATGGTTCTACTGAACTTTAAGTGGTAATGATGCATTCAGGATGTAAAGTGATTTTTTTTTTATTTCTTCTTTGCATTATGTCGACCTGTATTCAATCAGCGTATTGGAATTTGCACTTTATATGAATTTTGAAAAAGTTGCGCCTGTTTTTTTCTTTAATATCACTCGTTCTTTTTACCCTTTTTCAAATATCAACATAGACAATTATATCTGAGAAACAACAATAATCACACTAGTGAGTGTCCCTATTTTATGTAATCTTCTAAAAGTTGCTTCCGTAATATTCACCAAAACATAAAATGGAATATAAAAATGTAATTATTTTCACCAAAACATGGTTGAAAAAAATCATGAAAGAAAAAAGATAAGTTGGAATGTACAAAGTCGTTTTGCCTAAAAATATACTTTGATTAGTAAAGATGTTAGCTTTAGAAAAGGTAAATGCAAAAAAAAAAAAAAAAAAAAAAAAGGCTTCTTCTTCTTTTCCGGAATTCCGTGCATCAAGTATCAACACACTTTTCGATTAAGATCTTTAGCACTTCATTTCCCATATCTATCTGTTCTTGTTGAATTTGCTTCACTGAACTTACAACAGACTGGCGACATCGTTTCACCTCAATCATTTCAAGAGTCAGACATTCCCCTAAACAGGAAGGCACCTCTTCCAAATTCTCACAATCGTGCACAACCAATTTCTCAAGACGGGGAAAATTATCAGAAGATGCAGTCCAGCTGCGAAAGTCCCGCAAGTGTGACAATTTCAAGACTCGGAGCTTAGGGAACTCCTCTTCTTTCATTTCCCATTCTTCGCCAGGGGAGCTGTAATAATAAGAGAGTAATTTAAGCACTTCAAGCTTGGGCAACTTTCCAATTGTTGAGATTTCACTCCATGGCGGATCAGTCGCTAGGAGTGTCAACTTCTTCAAATTCAATGGGAATTTAAATCTATATCCATGACAGAAACACAGAGTAAGTGATTCTAGTTGACTCAAACAGTCAAACACGAAAATCCCATCGCCAGTTCCCGTAGGTTCTTCTCTTGATTCCGTCATCGTACATCTTAGCCTGCGGATGTTTGGTAACTTTGTCAGTATCTTTTGCAAGCTTTGAGAGGAGGGATCAATGGCAAGGCTTAAACTGTCTAAATGATCTAAACCTGGGGATACTTCAAGATTTTCAACAGGAAAAATAAAACCCAAAGTGGAATCTGGAGTCCATAGATGCCTCAATGTCTTAATGTTCCAGATAGTATTGGGTAACAAACAATCAGCTTTGTTTCCTCGTAGCAGAAAAGTTTGTAACCTTGAGAGGTTAGCTATTGCAGCTGGGATGAAATTTACTTTTCTAGTACGAAGAGCCAAGTATCTCAAGTGAGCAAGCGAAAATACTTCCATTGGAAAATGTGCAACAAACTCCAATTCCCCCAAATCCAACACTCTTAGAAGTTCAGGTAACCAAAACCCCAAATCATCCCCCTTAAACAATAACAAACTGCGTACATTGGAAAATTCTAGCATTAACTCCCCATTCATTGGATTACAAACTCGGTGGAGGTTGCTTGGGCTAGTAAGAACAAAAGGACCATTCTGACTATGCAAAACATGTAGAAAGTTTTCTTCTTTGGCTTTTTTCACACAAAACTCATGTACCAAATCGTGAAGTCGGCAGGCTTTGACACCACCCATAGTTCTTTGTTCGGAAACCATGACTAAACTTCTATCAACCAGATCCTTCAAATAGTCATCTGCCACATCCTTTAAGCTCTTTTCTTCAGTCTTCCGCATGAAGCCTTCAGAGATCCAGAGCCATAACAACTTTCGGACAGGAACATTTTTATCTTCTTGAAATGCACCAAAGTAAAGAAGGCATGGCTTCAAATCATCCGGTAAATGATTGTAACTCAACTCAAGCGTCTTCATGCAGTATTCTTCATCAAGGACAATACTGGAAGTTAGACTCTTTGCAACTTCTTCCCAGCAGTCCTTTGCAGTACTAGCAAGAATTCCAGCAACAAGGACAATTGTGAGAGGTAAGCCCCTACAAGATTTTGCTATTTGAGATGCAACTCCACTTAGTCTTGGAGGACAACCTTCTTTGCCAAATAGCTTTTTTTGCAGCAAATTCCAACTCTCTTCGTCGGTAAGCCGGCGGAGATGGTGAACCCTGCTATGAGGTTCGAATTGCAGAGACAAATTCTGCAATCTGCTCGTGATGAGAATCCTGCTTCCATTGGCATCATTGAGCAATGATCTCTCCAACAAATACCAAGCCTTAGTGTCCCACAAATCATCCAAAACCAAGAGATACTTATTTCTCAACAAAACTTGTTTTAGCTTTACAGCCAAATCATTTTCATCCATCTTTTCATATTGTTCAAGTTTCTCAGAATCAATACTACCCAATAGCTGAACTAACATGTTGTGCATACCATATGCTTGAGAAACAGTGCACCAAGCACGAAGATTGAAATGCAACATTACTGATGGAGAATTGTAAACTATATTGGCTAATGTGGTCTTACCAATCCCAGGCATACCCACGATGGAAACAACATCCAACTGCCTTGATCCTCCTCTTGTAAGACTATCAGTGATAGTTTTCACCTCGTCGTCGAGAGGCACCAGATCTTCATTGTACGTGGCGACAGTAACTTGTGACGGCACGCGAGTGAAAGTCTTGGTAACTCCCTTGGTGGTTTCACCAACATAGCTTATGCTATCATAGATCTCTTGAGCCTCAATCTTCAGAACATTGATGTCTCTGGCAACATCATCCAAACAATATTCACGTCTATCACCAACAAGTGTCGAGTCAATCACAAACTCTGCTTTATATGCAATCTCCATAACATGACTCCAGAAAACTTGAAGTTTTTCGTTCTGATTGCGCTGCTCCTTGATTTTCTCCAAGAAAGATCTTAAAAATTCAAAATCTTTCTGGATTGTCTGGATTTTATCCACTGGGGAAGCGATTGAATCATTAATTTCATCATGCCTTGCCAGTTCCTTCAGATTTGTTAGGAAAAAATCAATAGAGCCCAATTCATTGGTCCTAGGAAAACCAAATCCCGATACTGATGTTAGTGGATAGACCTGTGTAAATTCTGCCCTGATAAGCTTGAGCACTTTGAGCAAATGAAAAAGAGCAAGATCGGTTTCCTTGGCCAAGCCTTCTTCGATTTGATTCACAGAAAGAGAGAAAATTACAACCGCTGCATCACAGGCCACAACTCCAATAATATTCTTCATTTCATGCCATAGCTCTTTGAACTTCTCCTGATCACCAAGAAGGATTGTCAGGAATCTTAGCCCCTGAACAATTTTGAGCATTTGATTCATAATCGGGACTGGAGTACTGGTACAAGGTTGTAGTAGCTCCGCAGTATTCTGAACGAGACGATCCATAAAGTCAGCTACTGTTTGCTTACTCTTCTCCAGAGCTGAAGTGTCTGATGATATTGATAACTTTGAAGCAGTCAAGACATGGATGTAAGTTTCTAGGACTTGGGGCTCAGTGGGATTAATCTTCTCACTTATTAGCCGTGAAATTTGAACTTTTGCTTCAGGATCATTATATCTGATACCCTCAGACAACCATATAGAAGCCAGGCGTAATGCGTTGATAGACGCCACTTCAGTATGAATCAAGAGATCTATCAATTGCTGACCCTCGACACCGCGAAGCATAGCAAAGCGAATGAAACTCTTCAAGAACATTAGCTGCTCGTCAAGGCGTTTGAAATTGAAATTGTTAATTTCCTTCAGATTCTCGGAAACAGAATCGATGAAATCAATAACTAGCTCTGGATCTCGCAGCCAATAACAGTCCAGCAGATAGTTGATGCATGATTCGTTGATATCTGTTTCGAAAAACAACTTGATTGCTTTCAGAAACATGGTGAGCTCACTTGCAATGCGAGTCGAATCAGGCGATCCGCTGCAAGCAAATTCAAGATTTTGCATTCTCCTGATAATCAGATCTTGAATTCTGGAAGACGTAACATCCTTCTCCTCCTCATCTTGGTCCAAACAGGTTTCATGGTTCCTCCTCCGCCTCCTACACTTTGTCAGATACAGATCAAAGCTTTGTAATAGTCTCACCCCCATCTCCAGCTTCGAGATACGATACCCGCACCCTTTGGTGGTATCATGCAAGCAGCGAAGATAGTCTAGAGCGAGCTCGAAGCAACTACGGCTACTGCTGCAGGATATCTCCATTATTGTATCTTCTATTCACTCTGAGATCAAATTTGTATCTTGAATAAAACATTAGTTCAAGGTTTACAACTTTCTCATGATATGAAAATTGTCAAATGTTGTCGGCAAGACTCCTAATTTTCTGGCCTGGCCTGTGGATACAATAGGGGCCCTTTCCTGGGGCCTAAAGGGGTTAGCTTTTGTCTAATTTCGGCCGAAGTGCGTTTCCAAGTCTAGATGCTAAAGCAGTAAATGTTTCATAATACTTGCTGTTCATTTTCGATACCTGCAAAAACTGTAAATAATTTTTACCAGAATGCAAACACAACAGTCAAAACTGCTCATATTATATTAATATCTTGAACTATTTTTCCATCAATACTATATCATTATCCTTGCCAATGCCAACTCAACTAGACGTTTGAGAGCACCTAAAACTCTAGACATATTAAGGTAACAATTCTTAAAACTCCTCGCAAAACTCACCTGACAGATCCTAGTTCCTACCCTTCGGAATCTATTTACTTCACTAAATCGATCAGACGTTTCAGAAATTCAATAATTTTGGATCAGTTTAAAACGAATATTTTGGAATGTCCTTCTTTAACAAATCCCACAGAAAAAAAGTCTATAGCCAAAATTTTTCATACGTCCAAAATTTGGGAGACTAACAAGAATCTAAAGAGGTGCATTTTCTGTTATTCTTTTTCCTTGCACGATTATTTCTTCGTGACTGCATAAACCCATTGGTTGATTGCCAGGTTTTGGTCTAAGTTTTTTGAATTTTTTTTTTATAAAACATACACCGTACACTATTATGATTTAATATATGTAAAATAAAAAAGTGATTGAAAAATGCATCAAGGAAGTGATTGAAAAACGAAGATAAAATATTTTTTAAATTAGTCCAAAATACAATGGGGTTCTATAGGGATTTTCAAATAATGAGAAAGTTTTATGATTATAAAGTATTATTTGAAATATTATTTGAAATAATTACTATAGTAATTTTTGTGATTTGATCTATACGAAATAAAAAATAATTAAAAATATAAAAATATAAATTAAAAAATATATTTATAATACAAGTAAAATATTATTTAAAATAATTTACCATAAAAAAACACTCCCTTAATATATTTTACCCCTTCGGATTTGCACCTTGACTAAACTTAGTCAAATATTGTGGGCGAGACTCTTTCTTCTTTCCTTGTTGCAGCTTCTTCTTCTAATGGTGGAGACTTTAGGCGGTAGGGGAGTAATCAATAGATTCAATACAACACCAAAACTAGTATTAGCCAAAGGAAATATGAGGAAATTAGTAAGCAAAAATGATTGCACTAATTATAAGTTAGCTTACATTTTTTAGTCCATATAGAAAACTAGAAGTTAGCCTATACAAGCGAGACGGATGCAACACGAAAGACATATTCTGGTGTTTGCTTCTATCATATTTTATCATTATTCCAAGGAGGTACCCGTGCTGGCTCCAGTTGGGCAACTTGCCTGATTTAATATATAAAATATATATATAATTAAAAAATATTGAAAATGTATCAAGAAATATTTTATCTTCATGATTGTATCTTCCATTCACTCTGGGACCAGACTTGTTCTTTTCTTGTTGCAACCTCAGGTCCCTACCCTGGGGAGGGAACTTTTGCCAACTGTCGGCCAAGTTGCATTCCCAGGTAATGGACATTTTTACACCGCATAGAAACGAATTCGAGGCAAATCCAGACACTAAAGCAGTAAATGATTTATAATACGTGCTGTTCATTTTCAATAATATCTACAAAGATTGCAAAATAGTTATAATACTAAAACAATTATTGAAAGAGTAACTTTATTAATGTCCTTACGTTAATATTAGGAGTATGATCAATCATTATATTTTTATATTAATTACAACAATAATATTAATGAAAGTTGTACTATTTAAGGCATGAATTAGAGGCATGAATTAGAGCAATTATTGAATAAGATAGATTAGACTCACTGATAACAAAGTACATTAAATAAAGGTATTCTAAAGAAGTTAAAAGTTAATTATATTCTTCAGTTAGAAAGTGGATTACAATTTAAAACGGATATAAATAGAAAGCATAACTATTAAAGTGGAACGAAGGGAGTTATTATAATACTAAAGTAGTAAATAGTTATTCCCTCTATTCTATAAGATAAGGTCTTTTTTTTTTTTTTATCGTCCTAGATTATGAACTTGTTCCCTTTGCAAGAGGGTAGTTAGTTTACCAATCTACTACCATGCCCACATTTAATGTATATTTTTATCAATAAATATATTATTAATCATTCTAAGAGTAACAAATACATCACTAAAGCTAGTATTAACGAAATGACATTTGAGGAAATTATTTAGCAAAAAAGGTTAAGTATACATTAATTTACATTTTTAATCCATACTAGAAAAAAGAAACAATAGAACTAATCCAAGATATAATTTATAGGAGGTCAATTATAAAACCAGTACTATGATTGCCAAATTTTTAAACCTGAGCATGCAATTTGCTTGAGTAAATCTAAGGGTCGTGTTTTCTTATTGTATATATTTTCTTATACTATTTCACTTTCGAGAAGTTGACTTGGATCTATGTCATATTTAAGTAGTCATTTCCTCCATTGTGTTTCTCTGGCTCAGCAATGTAGGTACTGGAGAAAATTCATTCTTAACGGTTGTCATATTTTTATTTCTTTCTTTGACATATAATACATGCACATTTTTTTCTCCCTCCATTTCTTTAACAACCCAGTAATGTCAAAATTTTCCTATTTCAGAGCTATGTTAACTTTGTGAATGTATTGCTTCCATTATATATTAAACTATTTTATTATATGTTTTCTTCTTAAAATTTGAAGTTAAGCTTTCGCATTTCATGGCCAACAGGGTTTCCAATAAGTTGCAAGTTTAGCTTCTTGTTTCTTTAGGTACTAAAAACAACAAAGTTTAGCACCTAAAGAAACAAGAAAATGAGAAAGGAAAATGCTACCCAATATCTTTAACAATTAACATAATCAGTCATATCTACCTGGTCTAGAATGTTGTGCATATTAAAAAGAACTCTTGCAGATAAACATATATGTGTAAAATCCTGATTAGAAGGGGTAAGTGTAATGAGCTATCACATCGCATGAAAGTATGTATTAAGCCAAAATTGTTCATATGTTAACTAAAAAAAATTATATAAAGATAATAGATATTATTGCGTAGTTTTGCCAAAAAAAAAAAAAATAACATCTTGCTGAAAATTTTGAAGTATTTATTACATGTAAGTCTAATAAGTGATATAAATTTTTCCTGAAGATATGTAGTCAATAAAAAAAATCACAAGAAACTCATACAATATTAACGTGTGATTTTAAGTTACATGCTTCATCATCACTATGGTTCATGGTTTGAAGAGGGAAGATTGTGGCTATTTCTTTTTTTTTTTTCAAATTATTTTCCTTTCTAATATGAACGAACCTCATGAAGTTTCATTAAAGTGCATAAGATATAATGGTCCAAGTTAGAAGTGCAGTCATAATTCTTTACAATTAATGCCCAAAGATTCAAAACTATGGCTTTTCAAATCGTGCATTCTTCTTCTCCACAAAATTTCCTACAAACAGTACCATGATTCTTCTTTGGTACCTACCAAAAGATTCTCCATTTTGACTTTTTTCTATCGTGCGTTCTTGATAGAATTTGTCACCAACTAAATTTTATTATTTAGGAAGTAAATCAAATTCTAAACTTATACAAGGCACAAACAGACAGGTGACAATTCCAAGATCTCGAAGACACAAACAATCCAACGGTACATAAAAATTTTCTATATTACAGGTATTAACTAATAGTATTGTTTTAGGACATTGCCAAATGGATGATCACATGCCAATACGTTGCCTTTACACTGGTGTTTGTGCTTTAGTTAAGGGCAATATAGGTAGTTCAAAAATGTAAGAAACACCCAAATGTAAATCATTTAAGACACTTTTATATGGAGTATAGATATAAAAATAAAAGCTAGCCAATATACATAGATGTTCAGTGCATCCTGTCTGTATAACCAACTGTTCCATGGGACACGTATAGGTGGATGTTACGTATAAATGGTAGCATACTTAAATGATTTTGTTACGTATAGGTGGATGAGATAGGAAAGAGATAGTCTGGTGTTTGCTTTGCATGACGAGATTTTTTTTAATGAAGAATTAGGAGCATGAGATTTATTAGATAAACGAAGTAGAGAAAAAGTGGAAAATAAAGAAAAATAAAAATTTTTTTTAATACATTATCAATGTATACATGTGCAATATTAAAATATCTTCTCTAAATAAGAATGCAAGTAGCTCACAAAGCAATAACAAAGAGGAGGACACTGTAGAAGATCGGTTTATTAACCTAGTTGCTTCCAAGAAGTCCAGAAGGAGAAAAGACTATAACATTATTGAAATGATGCAAACATGACAAGATACCAAGGTAAATACTAAAATGCCTTGGCCATTTACGCAGTCCACTAGTAGATATTAAGCAAATAACCATTAGAAAAATGTATTATTTGTTTTGATATTTACCCAAAGGAAATTCTAACCCCGTATTTCTTTTGAGGACAATAGGATGGAATTAATTTAGGTACAAAAGAAAGAATACAAGGCACGTAGATGTTAGGTTGGACGTTTTGCTTCTTTTTTTTTTTGGATTTATAAAATCAAAGAGCACACGTACTAGAAAAAAATTTCAAGACTTCCCCCTTCTTTTTTTTTGTTGAAGAGGCACTAGTTATTGTAGTATTTGCGAAAACAAAAATTTGTACATGTATCCATGTTGAATATTGATAGTGCATAAAAAAATATCATTTGTGCATACACTGACAGTGCACGAAAACATTATTCTCAAAGGATCACCCTTTTTTTTTTGTGAATTTAGTCACACTTTAGTTGTATAGAATAGGATTAATGATTTCTCTAGTTGCAATACAGCAACTCTACTGTGGATTGTTTCAAATCCATTTCTAAACATTCCCTTTAATATAGACACGTAGCATATTTACCTTGCATAGGTCTTCAAGGGATCCATTATTGAGGCCTCAATGGTTTATAAAATTTAACATGTAAATACCATCTTCAGAACTGCTCATACTAACATCGTAAAGTATTTTTCCATGAATACCAGCTCTGTCCTTGTGAACTCCAACTTAATTAGGAGCTTAAGAACACCTAAAAATGCAGACATATAACTCTAATAAATTATACCCATTGAGACTACGATTATTCATGTATCATTTCTTAAAAAATTCAAACACGAATTCACCAGACAAATCCTGCCAATTTAGCAATAAAATAAACTTTAATTGTAATTCTCTTGCCAAAAGGAATTGATTATCCTTTTATACTACTAGTGTGGGCAGAAAACTATGGCAATTAGATAGCATAAAAGCCATCATCAAGGCTGAATTGCTAAAATCATCTTTGCGACAAGAGCTTCCATAGTAAACTAGCAATTATTTGCCAGAAACTAATGAAAAAATACCGTGACTAAATACAAGATATTATCCCAACATTGAATTTTCCAGGTGAAAAAGTAAAAACTAAAGAAATAAAACACCCCTTAACAAAATATTGCCCCGGCATCTTAAATATTTGAGAGAATTTAGGATATGAAACCGAAAGCATCAATATTCAAAAATCGTGTGAACTTTTCAAAAGTTCATAAAGTGGGTATAAGATTCAAAAATGGTGTGCAACTATTCAACCAATATTAAATGTAATAAGATTTGGCTTAAATTACGTACCAAAATGTCCAGGTGGAAAAACTCGTTGAATTTCTACCAAAATGAATTCCTTCTCCCGTTCCCTCGGTCACCACCCTTAACCTACCACCGCTAAGTTTTTCACAAAAGATCCATCTTACATTCATTCAAAATTTGGTTCTGTTTGGATTGTTATTTTTTGGAATTTTTATAGAAAAATATACTGTAACAATTTAATATATGTGACGTAAAAGCAGTCATTAAAAAACGTGTTTACAAAAAAAAAATTCTATAAAAAAATACAAATCAAACAAGGCCTTAATTTTTCTAGTAACTAGATAAGGGAGAAAGTTAGTCAATACTTATTATCTCTCCCTAGATTGACAATTATCTATTGCCCAAGTTTGATATCATAACCCTGATCGTCCATTTCTGGAATAATTGGTGATGCACTAGAAGCATTTACAGGGTGTGAGGACTTGAAAATTATTTTTAAATTTTTCCCTGTTTTTGAAAAACTAATTTTTATTTCCTTCTAGTTCACTTTACTTGCTTATTTGTTAGTCTTAATTTGATGGTAATTTTAAAAGTTAAGTTAAAATTTTTCTATTTTCCCTTTTATAATTTTGATGCATGTTAAGTTTCGTAAAGTATTATGGTAGTTTGACCGACTAGTGAGATATGTGTGTTATATTTGGTGAATGAGAACAAGTGTGATACTAGAAGGAGTATATGATTAGAAGTGTTAAGAGTATATTAGAGGAGCATAAACTAGCAATTAGAGGCTAAGAAAGACAAAGAGATAGGAATGGAACCAAGAGATGACAAGTGTCAACGTAGAGTGCTTTCTTTGACTAAGACTTCCTTTAGTCTTCATCTTGCAATTGACCAAAAAAAATTTCCTTCATTTCTCCTTCCTTATGGCCGAAATTGAGAGAAAAAAAGAGAGAAAAAACTTCCAAATTCCATCTTGATTTCCTTGCTTGATTTGTGAAAAATCCAAACACCAACCCTAAACCACAGCGATTACTCTTGAGTTGAGCTTGAAGGGAAGTTTTTGGTGGAGTTACTTGAGAAAGAAAGCCCTTGTTTTGTATTTTTCCTTGGAGGTTTGAAGGTATGAAGCTAAGGAACTTGCTTCTCTTTCTATTCTTGCAATTTATTGGGCATATGACTTGAATATGGAAGTTTTGTGGCTGGTTTCATGGATTTGTGATGTTGTTGGAATTTTTCAACTTTTATTTATATTTTTCAGCCATGAATTGGGAGTTTCTAACTTTGATTTGGATATGAAAGTTTAGATATGAAGATTTGTAACTTTGGTATGAAATTTTAACTTCAAAATAGGATATTCCAGCTTTAGATGTGAAATTCCAGCCTAGGGTTTAATTTTTCCAACTTGAGTATGTGATGGTTATATGCTATGTAATGCTTGATTTAGTGAGTTGGTGGCCTGGTATGTATATGCTTGATTTGAGGCTGTTTTGTGGTGAGAATGAAGCCTAGAAAATGGCTGGAAATTAGGGAAAATAAGGGGAAGTGCTGCTGAAAATTTTTCCCGTAGGAGACTTTGAGCAGTTTTGGAAAATCTGTTATATCTTGGTGTAGAAAAATCTAAATTGAGTTCCGTTTATTGCATTTGAAACTAGACTCATAGCTATTTTAACTGTGTAAAAATTAGGGGTTGGTTCAACTCCTATAAATACCAGCAAATTTACAAATTTTCCTGAAAAACCATGACTGTTCTGTTTTGCTCATGAGACAACAGTGATTTTGAACTGAAAATTTGACTAACCTATGAGTTGAATTTCATGAAGACGTCTTCTAAAGTCTATTAGTACTTTGAGTCTATTTCTAATGGTATAAGTTTTGTGATTTTTCAACCTACAGAACTTAAGTTATACTTTTTCAAAGAATGTCGCCAAAGCTGGGAAATTTTGTCAAATGAATTGAGTGGAACTTGGAAAATTTTGAGAAAACTTTTCTAGGTCTTAAACTTTAATTGGTGTGATTTTAGATGATTTTGTGGCCTTAAACAATTGTACTTCATAGCCCTAGAATGTACTTGGACATTCTTCGATTAGCTTTCAAGTTTGTCTTTGAGTTTTGTGTTTTGAGGGGCCAATTTTAAATAGGCGTATGCCTCATGATTAAGGCTAAAGTGACTATCTTATTAATCTAAGTTTTGAATGATCGGACCATGACATCTTGTCTTGGTTACTTTTAGGGTTTAACGGTGGGAACGACCACGACCCGGAGTCGAACGTTTAGCTTTGATCGACTTTAAAAGGTGAGTGTTCCTTGCGTGTTTCTACAATAAGTGACTATGTGAATGATTGTTTGAATGTCAAATCCTTTCAAATGATTGTTAAATGGATTTTCAATAGGCGAGTGTGTACTTTATTGCACTCGACCTAAGTGAACGTGAAATTTTCAATGATCAATGATTGAATGTTACTTGTGCATGAATGTAAGCCTTTGGCTGAACTGGGCCCTTGCCCTTCGTTGCCACTCGACTCGAGCCAGAAACGGACTTGGTCGGACGGCTGGTGACCCTGAGACAGTGTTTGGTATACTCGAGTATTACCATGAAATCTGGTGGAGAATTGGCCAGTGAATTCAATGCAATGATATTAATGAATGAATGACAAGAACACTGAAGGAGTTTTCACTTGCAAATGTTTTCTAATGTTGGAGGGATAAGGAAAATGGTTGGCGAATGAATGAATGACTTGAATGAATGGGTCCAAGTGAGCACGTATCCTTCTAATGATTGAATGTTTATTTCTTGAATGACTGGATATTACTCTGCAAAGTATGCAAATTGTTAAATGTAATGTTTCCATGGTTTCCCTACCTGATTGCTTGTTTAGGAACCTCACTGGACTTTTAGCTCATTTCTTTAGTTTTTGTTTTCCTTACAGAAAGTGGAGGTCTGGAGCAACTAAGCGTGATCTAGTGTGTATAAGTTTCTTATACTTGTACTTTTGTGGATTTAATACATTTGGGATATTTGGCAATGTAAAGCTACGTTTCACTTTTGGCTTGTAAATGAAGTTGAATTATGGTTGATTTGAGAACCTTATTATTTTCGAGAATGCTAGTGAGTGAGTGTGACAGCCCTACCTCCCCCTAAGGCGAACCAAAGGGTTCGGCGGACAGCCTGCCCAACTCTCGCCAGGACTACTAAGCCGAACACGCACAAGCTAAAACGTTCCGAATAATATTACAGTGCTTAAACAATTCGACGACCGCAAATAACGAAGAACGCAAACGAAATTAAAAGTGAACAGTGACTGCCACGTCACAATCCAGCCGGTTTCTGGCCGGATACCCGGCCGGATTCCTGGCCGGATTGGAGGCAGTAGCAACCCAAAATTTTTCAAACTCCCCTGCAAATCTGGCCAGATATCAGGCCAAGAACTGGCCGGATACTCGGCCTGATTCCATTGAACAGTTCCCCGCCATTTTTTTTTCTTTTCCGATCAAATCCACACTCGTCCGAAATCCATCGGATACAAGTAAAGTTTATATAAACCCATAAACATACACCTATCAACAAATACACGGAAGAAACATGAATAAACACTTTTATACATTTACTAGAACTTTACAAGCCAAAGTGTGATGCTTGATTAAAATACAATTAGGGTTTCAACCACAGAGGAGCTATACAAAAGAATAGCTAGAGCTCGCTCTACTTCTTTCTTCAAAATCACGGTTCAAAAGTGTTGTTCCCTGTAAGGAAAACAAAAGGTAACGGGAAGGGGGTGAGCTTACGCTCAATGAGGTACCAAAAGTACTAGTAGTCAAGAATCATGGCATTTCACTTTCAATCAACCAAACACCCATACCAGATATAAGAATGAAACAATTAAACACAGGAATTCAAATGGAAAGCATACAGGTGGCTCTCAGGAGCCAAAATTTTCCAATTTCAGTACTTGATCCCAACTCGTTGACTCTCCGTCAACGCTCGAAGAAATAACATGACCGTAGACCCCTCTTACGCCAATTCCCGTTCACCAAACATACCCCTTGCCGGGCCCGAACGCCAAACAGGAATAGGAATGGTAATATTCGAGTATACCGGAATCAAGAGTCTCAATACCCAAAGATTCCCCAGGAACAGACACCCATGGATTGTCAATTACCTCGACCAAGCCCTTGCTGGCTCGATTTAATTAACTCCCCATGAGGTTGAGCTCAAGTTTAACAGGAAGGTCATTGGACACACTTCCAAACGATCTCATAACAAGCGCAAGTAACAAGTTCAAGTTCATAACAAGTACAAGTAATAGATTCCAGTTCATTCAGTACAGGCAAGAGAACGAGTGTGATAAAGTACACCCTCGTCTCATTCAAAATAACAGAGTTCATAGTTATCCATGTCACAAATTTCAAGTATAGATGAACCAATTAAACAACAATTTAGGGGAGTGGTACACTTACCGGTTAAAGCAAGGATACTTCAAAAGATTTCACCCAAAGAGGCTTTAATCGCCAAGAAACCCTAAAAGAATCAAGGTAAACAATTATGGTTCCCATGGCCACAAATCCAGTAAATAAAATGCACAAATGAGGCCCGACTACAAGTCGTAGACCTCATCAAATAATGACTCATGCAAGGGCGCAAAACATGATTTTGGGGTGAAAAGGTAACATGAAAACCTATGGCTCGAACCACCCCAAAAGCCCTTCTTATATATATCCCAAACCAAACCAAACTTGAAGAAATCCTACACTCCCAAAATTTGGACAGTATATCCCCTACATTTCCTTACTTTTCCATCCTACAACCAACACCAATTCAGCTCAAATCAATCACATACAAATCATAGACTATAACATACACCTTTCGGCATAATAACCACAACTGAAGCTATACTTCTCGGATTGAAACGAATTTTATGGCGTTTCGAAGCCAAGACATAAACCTACATTTCTTATGAAGATCTCCAAAGCCAAATCATGCATTTTCATGGTCAAAAATGGAAATCTCCATGAAACAGAAATCTGTCCTTGAAACAGGGCTCATGGGCAGTCAAGGGTATTTAGATCATTTCACATGCTACAGTACTCTTATTGAGCTGAAATTTTACAGGAAACTATAAAACATCATTTCCTACAACTTTCATGTTTTAACCTAAGGCCGATTCAGCCTCCATCATGGCCGAACAGAACCGGGCAGAACAGGGTTAGTTGAAACCCTAAACTGGAATTTCCGCACCAAGCCAGAAATTTTCCGCAATCAATCATATCCAACATATACCAACTCCATTTTACACTATAACAAACCATCAATCCATGACTAAACAATAATTACTATATAAAAACAGAAAAATCAATAATAAATCAAAAAATCCATCAAAACTCCACTTCCAACCATCAAACCTACTACAAATCACATATTTAGCCACAAAAGCCACTAATAAACCATTATTAAGAACAAACTATGAATTTGTACACATCATACCTTGATACCTCAAGAAAGGTAGTAGCTTAGGTTTCTTCCTCCCAAATTGACTCCACAAACACCTTGGAAACTATCTTGGCTAACACTTTTATGGAGTGATTAGAACTCTTGATGGTTAGAACTCAAGGATTGAGCAAGAAATTGAAGTGGAAAAGGAAGGCTTCTCTTGTATTTTTGCTCCAAGAGGTTCGGCCAAGGCAAGCTCAAAATGGAAGGAAATTGGTCAATTTTGAGGTTTAGTAAAGGTGATGAAAATTAGTTAAAGTCCAACTTGCAATAGGGTCATGACACTTGGCACCCTTAAGGGTTTGATCTAATCCTCGTAACTTCCAATGGAAATTGATCTAACCAATTTCTAATTATCTCCTAACACCTTGTACAATAATATCCCCGTATGCAAATTCACTTAATTATCGAAATTTAACACACGTAACGCATTAGCGAGCCCCACATACAAGATACACTACTAATGTCCCATAAACTAACTTATACTTGCAAAAATGATTTCAAAATTATTCTTTCTTATAAAAAATCTAGCAAATCAATATAATAAGGTAAAGAAAAGGAAATTTTCATATGAAGAAATAAAATAAAAGAATATAAAATAAGTAAATTTTACAGGTCCTCACAGTGAGTCCCGACGAGAGTTGGGTAGGCAGTCCGTCAAACTTTTGGGTTCGCCCTAGGGAGATGTGGGATCGTCACACAGGGAAATTTCAGAGGTCAATAATTGTTGTACAAAGTTATCCAATTTTTGAACTTTCCTAAATGGAAACTTTAGTTCTAGCCGAAATGGACTGCTTTCCAGACAAACAGACGAAATTCTGTTTCTCTTACCTGGGATTTTGTCCTCATTCAAATTTCAGTAGCTGAACGCTTTTAATTGGCGTGATTGATTTTCATAAGCAAGATCCAGTTCTTATTTAAATTATAGTAATTTTTTCTTGAATTTTGACATGGGCTGAATTTTTTCTTGTTAAAGATGTGCAAATTCTGACAGTCAGGGAAGCATATTTCAATATCGCCTAAATTGGATAATTTTTTTCATATATGTGCGCACTCTAATGAACATAAATGTGTACTTCAATGAAAAATAGAGTAAATTCCATAAGCGTAATTTAGTGAATATGAATGTGCACTCTGGTGAATATATATAATGTGCACAAGCGTTTCCCAAATTCAAATCCAACATTAAACACTAATCAGTCCATTGTTAATGATTATCTAAGTTGTGATTGTAATTTGTATAGAAGGGAGTTGCGGCGATTTATCTATTAGAAAACAATTTTGAAATTTCTTATATTTTTCAAATCTATTCACAATTTTTCAGATATATTGTATTTGTTAAATTATGGATATGTAATTTTGTAATCTAAAAATGCTTCTTTAATCTCAAATTCACTATGACTGGCATAGTAAATTTAAAAAATTAGTTAGTGATTATTATGAGCTTTGTTTCTTGCAAATTTTTTATTTCAAAAATGTATAATTATATTCAGCCATCCACTTGAATTTTTTTTGATCATTAATTAACATAATTAACTACTGTAAGAAAAGTACTTGTATAAAAATGTACCCTAACGTGCATGTAAAGTACCTCATTCTGTATAGGAAAAGTGTCTATTTTGCCTCAAATTGAAGTCAAGTTATTCAATTGGTTATGCTACATCAAAAAAATTGCAATCATGTGATATTTCATTGTCCTTACATGAAAATCTTTTAATGATTTCTCTATTTTACCATAGTGTTTTATCAAAAGTGAACATTGACAAACATTAAAGTGTATATCAATATCTACCGTAGTCCACATTGCTAATCAACGAAGAAAAATTATTCTTTTTCAATAGGCTTAATCACAAATTGCCCCCTGTAATAAAAAAAACATACAAATTGCCCCCTATTGCCAAAAGATCAAACAAGTGGATTAGATTTTATTTATGAGATGTGTTAAAAGGCATTCAAGCCCTCGTATACATAATATTTTAATAGTTTTATCATTGGGCAATGGTGTTATTATATCTTTTTAAATAAAGAATATTGTAGAAAATTGTGATACAATTGTAGATGTATATAATCATAGTAATTACATAAATGTTTTATTAAATAAAGTTTGTAGTTATGATAATATGTGCAATTGAAATATTTTTCATAAAAAAATACTAATATATACTTAAACATTAAAAGGGTTTATTAATAGAGAACAAGAATAAAAATGAAAGAAAGTACTTTTCATGTATATTTTGTCTCCATTTTTTAAAATAAATTATTACAAAAATTAGAATACTTATTTACCAAAAAAATAAAAAATTATATTTAACCATTGAATTATACCAATGTTTTAATGTGTATATATTTCACTTTTCATTTTCTTTGTTTTAAAGTGAAATATATATGTAGAACATTGGTATTTGTCAATAGTTAAATATGGGCTAGTATCTTATATATATATATATATATATATATATATATATAACTATATAACATTGGTATTTGATCGGCTTTCTGAAGGCTGAACAAAGTTAAGACCATAAAGAGATTATCACGCCCCTAACCCACACGCGCCTGTCACGTAACATCTGTCGTATTCTCAAGTCCTGCTCAAGAATACAAGCCAACATTAAACTAGACTAAATTTAAAAAGTACTAAATAGTATAATTAAATAAAGTGTGGTACAAATCTCAAAAGAATGGTAGTCAATGAATATCTAATAAGTTGATACATTTATTCTCTCAATAAATTTTAATATCAAGAGTGATTTTCCAATCAAAAGACTTGCCCTCGACTTTTACTCAAGTGTACAAGCTTAGAAGGGGAAACGTTTTTTACTACACAAGCTTAGTACATAAAAGCACTAATTGTGTTTTGTCAAACTAAAATGTATGCACGCATAGAACCAAATCTACAAACTCAAAGTTTTCATTTTCACTAAAACTTATTTTGCTCAAATTTTCTATGTTCAGTTTTATTGGTTTTTAATTTTTTTTTATCTAATGTTTCCATTTCACCATTTTCATAGGTTTTCAATTATTCAAAAACAAAAAAAAAGAAACAAAAGAAATCTATAACGTCATTCATGTGATATGGTGTTAGGTTTTTGGGACAGAAAGGCAGCGGAAATTAAAAAAATTTTCCCAAAAATCCACTCAAGGATCACCCTAGATTTTGCATATGGTTCAAGAAGAGAAGGAAAAACGGATTACCTTAATCCGCGTGACGTTCCTCTGCCGAATTGGAGAAGACGAACAACCCCTTGAGCAGTCCAAATGTCCTGCCTCTACCGAAATCCATGCGAGAGTGATATCTGGATCGTCTCTACGATATATGTGTGAAAGTGATGAAAGTTGCCAGCCTTTCTTTTCACTTTTCCTTGTCTATATTTTTCTCTCTATGTATGTCTTACACACCTTTTTTCCTCCACTCTCTATGTATGACAAAACCCTATTTTTCCCTTGAGATAGTCATAGGTGTTTCATCGTTCTAATAGAGAGAGGATTCGTAGAAAGAAAAAAGGAAGAGATAGGTTTTTCATCCAATAACAAACTCTATCCCTCAGCTATCTGATAGATAGGAGATAACTATTTTCTCCTAGCTGCTCAAATAGGTCTAGAATTTATTTTCCTTATAAATTAAACCCTGAAAGTATCTTATACTTTATTTCCAAGTCTTCACTCAGACACATAATTTTAATCTAGAACCAAAACTCTAATGCATGTGATCCAATAGGCTCCAAATACATTGGCAATAATTATGAGTTATAATTCCCAAAAAGAATTAGATAAAATAAATAACTTTATTTTATCATTAATTACAATAATTAACTAATTCATAATTATAAATCATGTGCGGTGTCAAGCAACACATCATGACCACCCAAGTACCCGAAATTAGTCAAGGGAATTTTGACCTAACCTTTCCATGAGAAGTTACCATGTAATTATTATCCTTTCACCACCGATATCCAATTAGTCAAGGAATAAGGAATAAGTGCCAATTCCTTAATGACTAATTAAATTTACTAGTTCCAGAATTAACCCTAGATTAGGTTAACTTGAAAATATTCTTCAATTAACCTAATGTAGTCGACCTTTTAGGGTTAATTTCCTACTAGTGGCCATCCAGATATCAACTCCTACTATCGGAGTGGTGAATCCTATCTTGATCATTCATTACCTTTTCGTGTTTCACACTACAGCCAATCTCTGTTCTCTAAGTCACTCTCAATGAGTAACAAGCAATAGAGTCAAAATGTAGTGATTCACACTCAAGATACTATAGTGATCTCAAGTCGTAGGATCATTTACATAACTTACCACAAGAGATACAACCATTGGCACTAGATAGATATCCTAATGGGATCTCTAAGCGGATCATTCCAATGTATTTGTACATTACAAGTCATCTACACATTAACCTAGGTATCTATATACCATGGTTGATGAAAACAACCACTACTTACATTAAGTAGAGACTAATTGTGTACTAGTCTTTCCATACTAATGATGTCCTATCTCATTAGTACTATAACTAGGAAAATTTAAGAATATTACTATAAATGTGATTGATATCTCATAGTCATCAATACTTGTGACTACCATCACATTAGTAAGTATTCTAAGGACTTTATCAGTTATATCTAGCGTTTAACAAATAAAGAAGAAGTTATTAAAATACAAAACATAATAAGGAATGTATTAAACAAAATCATTGTTTTAGGGCATACATTCCAACATATGGTGGTTTGCATTAAATTCTATTTTGTTATTGGTGATTGCTACCTTGTTTTACAATAACTCTATAGTTTGACTACAAGTGAAAAATGAATGGTTTCATAATTCTGGCATCAAAGTAGTTACTGACATTGTGGACAATATAACTCAACAAAAGAACTAGGAGTGGTAGAGTCACAACCTGCATCCAGAGTTTGCAATAATTTTATATTAAACTTATTAACTTGTGGTTTTTAATTTCTTGATAGAAGTATCTGTTACTATAAGTTTAATGTGCACGAACAAATTTATTGAACATTACAAGTAAAATCAAAAAATTGTTTGTCGCTTGTGATTTATTATGTACTGTAATTATCAAGTCATCTAATTGTATGATTGCAAAATTTTTGATATTACATATAAACTAAAAGATATATAGAGTTTAATTTATCTAGTAGGCAGATAATCTGCATACAGTCAAACTATCAAATAAATATTTGATTCACCTATAATTCATATGATTGGACATATAAATGAAGTTCAATGTTAAGTAAATAAGATTTATTAGAAAGAATTTATAAATAGCAACGTGTTATATGTCAAGGTTCTATTCTAGAAATAGTGAGGGCAAATGTAAAAAAATTCAATACTTTCAAGGGACAATTGTGGAGCTAGATAGAATATTTTGAAAAATCATAAGGCAGGAGTCAAGCAATATTACAAAGCTAACTTTTTATAAGTTATATAAATTGAAGGCGTGCAATTGCAACGGTAGAGTGAACGGCCCCTCGTAATTAGCTTGTAGGTCTAATACTCACCAGTAAAACTTATTCAACCACTGTGTAGTAAACAATTTAAGAACAGAACCATATGTATGATCCACCAATCAGTTCTCTCTACTTTTTCTCTACCCTCAACTTTTTGTCTACCATTCTCTTTTCATCAGAGGGAGATCTTGGTTTCGAGCCAAGATCGTCCTTCCTCTTCCTCTTTTTTATTTTTTATTTAATAAATTATATTCTAAAATATTCTAGTGAGAGTTTTGTCTTTTCTAGTGTTTTATTAGTGAGAGTTTTCTTTTTCTCTTAGACTATCCTAGTAAAAGTTTTGTTTAGTCTTTGTCATTTTTTCTCAAATCTAAGAGTTTGTTTAAATCTATATGTTAGATTTGAAATTTCTTGAATCTTCGCATCAGATCTCAACATCAGTTTTAAACTTAAATTAGTTGGATAGTATATTTGAGTGAATAGACATGCACAGATATCTATGGAGTAGCTTGTGCAATTGGTCAGATCTAATGGTTTATGATTCACTGTATAATTTTTTGTATTTTGCAACTCTATCCAATGATTTTTCAGATAAAATATATTTTTGACATGTTTAATGCATTTTCCGCCATTAGTGCAGATTTCTTTTTTAAACAAATCATACTGGACGATTTCTAACTTGTTTATTAATAATATTGGCTTCTGTTTTATCAAAAGAAAGTATAATAAACAATTTGAGTATTACATAGTAAAAAATAATGTTGTACTTCAAAAAAGAAATAACAATTTGATTTAAATTTCTCCTTCTTATAGTGCACCCCTTATGTTGCTGCTAGCTTGCATCTCTAATACTTACCAAGTTACAACTTATTCGACCAAATACATAGTAAACTAATTGAGCTTTGCATTATAGAAAATCGTGTTGTACTTCAAAAGAGAAATAATGGAAATCACGTCCTATTGATTTGATTTGAGTTTCTCCTCCTCCTATTATGACAAATACTTTAAAATGTGAAGACAGATTCTCAAAGGAAAAGTCAAAAGAAGTCATGAAAAGTTACCGTAACTGACAAATAGATGGTTAATCTGATGCCACGTGCAGGTTTTAATTTGCAATTACAAGTTTCACTGGTAACAAAATTGTGGTGGTAAATTTAGTACAACTAGTAGTGAGTTTTGTTATAGAACAAGTTTCAAAATTTCTGCAACTCGCTCTTTAAATAATGAATCTTACTAGAGTGCTAACTAAAATTACCATTTTTCTTAGAAACTTACCATTTATAAAACTTACTACTTTTTCAAGAAAATTTTATAATTTTGTTAATAAATCTTACCCTTTTTAAGTAAAATTTCCTATATCATTAAAAACCTCACTAATTTTCAAGCAAAATTTATCATTTTTATACAAAACATGCTAATTTTTCAAAGAAAATTTATGACTTCATTAACAAATTTTTTTATTTTTATGCAAAATATAGCAATTATTAAGTAAAATTTACCATAACTTTTAATACTTTTTTATGACCAAATAAAATACAGCATTCCTCAAGTAGTTTTAAAACTTTTTCTTAATGCAATCTTACTTGGTAAAAACATACAATGTTCTTAGCAAAGTTTATCACTATTTATGAAATTGTTTTTTTTTCCATGAATAATCTAGTTAGAGCACATACTTTTCCATCTATACATTATATATTTATATTCATTGCTTATTTGCATTTGATTACTTGTTTTAATAAATTTTCACTTTCACAAAATACTAACTATTTGACTTATTTAACCAATGCCTTAAGGTTTATCATTTAATAAGCCCTTAAAGCATATTAATTTTTCATGAAAATATTACAGTATTAATTTTTTTTATAGCAAAGTAGATTTCTATTAAGAAATATAACATTTTCTTAGTCAATATATGACTATATTATTAACGATTCCTAGTATTTACAAACATAAGAAATTATATTATAAGAAATTATATGATTACTATTCAAGTACAAGATACAACTATCATTTTGTTAGTATATTTATAATTATATTAACCATTTCCACTCTATTATAAGAAAGTATATGCTGCGACTTTATCATCAAACACGTAACAGGTTTAGTCAAACTTGATTGTTTAGCAAATTTACTTCTTTAGACACATACATCAATTTATCAACAAGAAATTATATGTTATTAATACGAGTACAATCTTAGTTTTTATCAACAATTTTTTCTTTAAGCTTTCTACTAATGAAACTTGCTCCTTTATCAAAATCACAAAAATTTGTTATTTCATAGAAGAAAATTATGACATTAACAAATATCTTATTCTAGTCAAGCATATATTTTTTGAAAATTTAACACTTTATTTGTGAAAAATTTTTTGTTTCATTTGCACGGAATTGAAAAGATATGGAACCTTTTTACAATGAAATTTTAAAATGTCAATTATGCAAATTGTCTCCTTGGTTTTTTTTCCTTGAAATTGAGTGTCTTGATGAATTGATCAAGGTCTACATCAAAAATAAAAAAATTCCAATCAAACTTATTAATTCAAAGTAAATTTGATTAATCAATTAAACAATTTGAAATAGATTGGATGAAATATTGAAATTGGTTTCCTGGGGGTCTGTGTGCATAATTATAAATATATGAATGCCAATTTAACATATTTACATACAAAAATACATGAGTAATCATATAATAAAATTCATATATTTAATTCAAATAATGTACTTCTGTGAGAACTCGTAAATTTCTTATATTTTTCTCAAAATGCCTTTTTATTTAGAAATTATTCATTTATTATAGCTCTTCTACCCAATCGTTCCACAATGAGTGTAAATAAACCTAGAAAGTAGGGTTTCACTTTTGGTTTCAAGATTGGAGCAAAATTAGGGCTTTCGCGATTTTTCGTAGGATGATTTTTCGGTACGGAGCAAGGATCAAATTTGGTGATTAAAAATGACTTTTAAGTGAGAAATAATATGTGATTAGGAGTAATGATATAAGGTTAGTGAATAGGAAGTAAAAACCCTAGTACCTGTGTTTTTAAGAAAAACGGCGCGAACCGACGGGTACCGCGCACTACCGATTGAACACACCACTTTTTACCATACAAGTTCATTAATACTGAAGAAAAATATCTCTCATTTACCAGCTAGTTTGACCGAAAACTTAGGCGCTCAAAAATAGCAAGAAGTCGCACCTAAGCGTTCTTTGACCAAGATATGGTCTTCCTTTTTATCCCCAATTTTTTGCTCCTTTTCCTTCATTATTTCTGCTGCTTGCCGAACAAGATAGGAGAGAAGAGAGAACAAGAAACAACTTCATTCTTCTTGATTTTAGGCCATCTAAGTGAGGAATTAAGATTCTAAAACGATTAAGTGTGAGTTGTTGGCTTGAGACGGTAGGGAAACAAGAATTCCAAGATTGAGGTGGAAGTATTACTCTTGCAAGCTTCATTTGTTGAGGTATAAGGCTAAAACCATGGCTTTGGTTCTTTTATTTTGTTGAAGTTGTTATATTAATACTTGTTTTGGTTGGATTAGTGGGAATACAAGTTGCTTATGAGGATTTAAAGGTGATATATGTGCAGTTAGGGGTTTGAGGTATTTGCTCGGCCTATACTTTGCTATAGGATATATATTTGTATTTAGAGCTTATATAAGTGGTTTGTTGATGAATTGCGAGCAAGAAATCAAGAAAGGTTGCATTGAATCCCAATATTCCAGGATTTCTGGAAAAATTTCAGCTCTATTCTGTCCTGGTTTTAATTTGACCCATTGTTAAGAGGCCGAATTGGCTAGCTCAAAACATTGAAAAGTTGCTAAGAATGATGATTTAAGATACTACAAAATTTAGTGTCAATCGCAGCTAACGCTATATTTTGAAAGACTGAAATAAGAAATAATTTTCAAGGACATTGCACCGAAGATCGCGTTTTTCTCAAAATTACCCTCAATTTGGACTCCAAGATCTTGGACTTTGTTTGCATTTTTCTTATCACTCACCAGAGACTTCAGCGCCGAATTTTCTGCATTTTCTTGCATATACTTTTCTTTCTTTGCTTTTTGCCTCTTTTCCCTTTCCCTCGAGCTGATGGGTTTTCACATGGTGAGTAGCGTCAACCTCATACTCAAGCAATTCAGAAATACAGCTAAAATTTTCCGGCATCAGAAATTTTCTTGACAGGGCCATTGCAAAGAACAGGAGTCAGGACTTTCGGCTTTGTAATGGGGTCAGGTGGGGTGCTTAGAAAAGTTAAGGCCTGAAAACGGATTTCAAAAGTGGTTTGAAGAATCTGAGATCGCATTGTTGCGCCAAACCCTATTTTAGGGTAAAATCAGAATTTGCCTCGGTTTTTGCTCAATTGAGGCTTTTTCTCTTTCATTTTCTTTCGATTTTTTGGCCTTCTGCCATTTTTTGAACTTTCACAAAATTTGCCCCAGTTTATTTTTGAACTGAGGTTCTCTTTTCTTCCTTTGTTTTTGATCTTGTTGCTTTTCACTTTTTCACTTCTTGAAATTTTCCTCTTCAACTCAAACTTGCCCCAGTGTGGGGTTTGCGACTCTCAGGGGTTGCCAAACGAAGTATTTATTCTGATGGCTCAAAAGGGATAACTAGGGATAAAGTGTTTGATTGGAAAAGAAGATGGCCTGACTTGTATTCCATTCCTTACAACAACTCTGAAAGGAAACTTTCGTTAATGCGAAATTTTTTGCGTGTATCTGAATTAATTGACTGAGGAAGACCCTTGCTCATCCATATTTGTGAAACATAGGCGATTCACATGGACAAAAACCCTTCCTTTTCTTTTTTCAAACTTGGAACCCAAGTGGAATCAAATTTCCCCAATTTGCAGTTCCCTTCTTATTCTAGCATTTTTGCTTTTTCCCTTTTTCCTTTTTCCTTTTTTTGTTTTTTTTTGAAAATTCTCCAATCTCCCTCCCCAATGTGGGGTACGACCATGAGTGCATTAGAAAAGAACCACCAATTTTAGCTCAAAATGGGGATGCAAGGGGTGATCAGTGTTTAGGTTGTAGAAACGACGGCCAAAGCATCATTCTTACACCTCATGACAACCAAAGTAACGAAACGGTTATTGAAAATCCATTCCCCTATTTGATATTTGAAAATTTTCCAATATAGGGTAGTGATCATTAGGGCTCTTATCTGAAACGAAATTATTCTTTTCATAGGCTCAAATGGGAGAGCAAGTGATAAAAATCTGTATAGGTAGAGAAAAGAATGCTCGAAGTATCATTCCAAATTTTCAAAACAAACAAGAATAATGCACATTTTTGCTTTCACTTAGATGTGAATTGAATCCGGTTAAACCAATGGGGATTTTTCCAAGCAAAGATTGTCCCAATTTGCAATTTATCAATCAATGTGACTGACTTTATTTTGGGGTTAAATGAAGGAGAAAAGGTATCTCATTGGGCCTTTTGAGTGACCATCTTTTAATTCTGAACACTCTTATTGTGAATTTTCAGGTCGGAGGTTGAAAAAATCCCAATTTAGTCTTATTTCTTAAAATTCATCATGAAATCTCCAATGAATAAGAATAAAGAATGAAATGTACATAAATATACACAAAACAATGATTGTCCAAACAGTTTATTGCTGAAAAAGTTTGAAACAAATTTTCTCATTCAATTACGATACAAGTGAGAAGGGAGAAACTTGTAAAGAGCTCCACATATACACTTTTGTCTCCTTTTCAAATATACAAAATTTCCCTTTGGAAAACAATTATAACATCTCTCAGAGGGTTTTCATCGTAGGATCCGCCCAAGAATCAAATAACACTTGTAATCTTCAAACTTTATTGGATTAAAATTATCATCAGATATAGAAGAACATTTTCGTCTTATTGAAATATTTTTATGAATGCAGGGGAGGGGGGAAACAAAAGAAAAATACCCCGAGTTAGTAGGCAAAACTGCAAAATCGGTATGCATGTCCTATGGGAGAACCTTTTTATGCCAAGGGTAGGCCTAGCATGAAAATGCAATCCTCCAGAGCAGGCACTATACAATACCTGATGGATCAAATCAGCTCATGGAGTGAAAAATAATTTTGAAAGAATTTGGTCAATTGGGGTGACGAGAGATTTGTCAAAATGAGGTCAACGTCCGAATAGATTGATCACCTTTGATTTGCAAAAGGCACAGGTTTGACCTTGACGAACCTCCCATCGAAAAGATTGGAATTCGTTTTAACAAATTTTCTCAGTGAATTACGGGTCAAAACCCTAATTGATCAAATGATTGGATGCAATGGACGATTTTTCAAAATTGACTAGATCTCCCAATTTGGAATTTGACAATGAAATCCTAATAGGGCAAATGGGTTGAATGAAATTGACAATTTATTTAAAATCGACCGAATTACCCTAAAAGGGAAACAGGTCAAATGAATTGAATGAAATTTATCCGAAATTAATCAGATCACCCTAAAAAGGGTAAATTGATCAAATAGATTGAACGAAACATGATTTATTCAAAATCGGCTCGGTTGCCCTAAAAATGGGTAAATTGGTCAAATGAATGAAATTGAATTAGGGATTTATTCAAAAATCAGCCGAATGACCCTAAAAAGGGTAAATTGGTCAAAAGACCCTAAAAAGGGTAATTTGGTCAATTAAATTGATAATTTATTCAAAAGCGACCGAATGACCCTAAAAAGGGTAAATTGGTCAAAGGACCCTAAAAAGGGTAAATTGGTCAATTGAATTGACGATTTATTCAAAATCGACCGAATGACCCTAAAAAGGGTAAATTGGTCAAATGATTTGATGATTTATTCAAAATCGACCGAATGACCCTAAAAAGGGTAAATTGGTCAAATTGATGATTTATTGAATGCATTGGCAAAATGGATTGGTTGAATTGTCCGGCTATTAGTGATTTCAGAAAATTAGTCTATGAGCCTTCTAAAATCAAGATTTGGCCTCCATATTTATCATTTCAACCATGAGGAATCACTTGTGAATTTTCTTCAAATTAATGTCCTTTACGCAAGGGATTTTTACCAACTTTGATAAAATGGCCAAAAAGTGATTATTAGACGCTCATATTCCAAGGATCACTTTATGAAAATGATCGGATCTTTACCTTACCTTGTGCACTACCCCTTCGGATGGTACGAGAAAGGTAAACGTGCAAGTCTCATTTGGATTATATATCCGAGACATGGGGTGGTTCATTCTTAACACGGGATCCCCTAAATGGCATTCCCTTTCTAGGGTTTATGCGTGATGCCAGTTATCAAAGCGATGTAAATATGTGACAAATATGACCTAAAGGACATAAATAATGCAACGGGGGGCAAAGGTCTAAAAATGAAATGTATTTACTGAAAAGTAAGTGCAAAGACTGAAATTTAAACATGTGAGCTATCTAGTAGGTGAGTCACTAAAAGAGTGCCAAAAGGCCTCTTATCGCTAAGGCATATGAATGCAAGCCAAGAAACAAAAGAATGGTTAGTGCAATTGATAGTACACATAACACATTGTAAAGCAATCAAAGAAATAAAGCAATGAAAAAGGGGTTGGACCCCTCCCCTCGTGAATAGTGTCCCTAGCTTAGGATAAAGCTGACTCTACCCTAGGCAAGCTATCATGGATGCATGAGGTTGAGGTTCGCTAATGCATCTAGACTCGATAAGCTCAGGTCCCCGAGCCTTCAGACTTAGAAACCAAGGGTCACCAATCCCAAGGTTCTTTGTCGGTGGCTCGAGCGATTCCTCAAACACCGCTACGCACACATCGTGTCACGGCTACGTGTTTGAGTGAATCTATCAAAACCTCAATCTTCGACCAAAAGCTAAAGGCTATCAACCAATAGCTTTACGCGGAAGATTGAGTGACCCATTGGAACATGTTACACACACATCGTGTCGTGATCACATGTCCAAGTGAGTCACCTAATCCTAATAGGGTGGAGTGGCGTGACAAGCCACTAAAAGAAAAATAAAGGGATAAAAGAAGTAAAGCGTATGCTCGTATGCTAGTGCTCGTTTGGAGGGGAAGGGTCAAGAACCAACGCGAGGCTCTAGGGCGACCCATACCTCCCAAAATGCAATGCAAGCGCGAGATAACAAGTAAACATTCATCCAATCAACCAATCACACGTACGTGAATGAGGGAAAAGTTTGATACGCGCGCGAGGCAAAAGGCCCCAAAAATGGAAAATGCAAGCCTAATATCCAAGTGCAATGCATAAAAAGGGTAGAAAAGGAAACGAATGGCTAAGTCAAATGCTTGGACCCACTTAGGAAGTCCCCAGTGGAGTCGCCAACTGTCGCGCCCCACTTTTCGAATGCGAGTGTGTGGTGTGTGTGAACGTGTGATAGTGAAAATAAAAAGGCCATGGGACTTTAGAATGCGACGATTTTGGCCAAACAAAGTTCAAAAGGGTTTCTTGAAAAATGGAGTCGCCACTTGGTATAGAGTTAGGGTGTACCAAGTCACCCAAAAATGATTTTTGTTTTTGAATGAAAAAAGTAAATAAACCCTTTTAGAGAACTTTTGGGTCTACGTAACCAAAAGAGGGATCGGGGGTCACATTTGACGAAGGGGAAGGCAAGGATAAAAATCCAAAGCACCCCTTCGACCTAGCCAAGGCTAGTTGCGTGACTTAAACCAATTTTTCCTAATTTTTCTACCCAAGGTATGCATCGCGTGTTTGGATATGTCTATATGAATGCAAAAACCTAGACCTAGGGGGACATGGGGGAAATTTCTCTTCAAAGGTTGAGTGATGCCAATCACATTAATTGTGAAGCCCAACAATGATCCTTTTGGAGAGGTCACACCTAAACCTAAATGACGTGAAAAATGAGTGGAATGCATGCCATGTGAAAGTGTGAGTTTGTGTGAAGTGAGAAAAATGATAAAAGTAATAAGATATAAGTGAAGGTGTGCGAATGTAGATGAAAGTACTCGTGTGCGAGTGAAGATAAAAATGCTCGTGTGCAAGTGAAGATAAAAAAGTGTTCGTGTGCCAGTGGAGATAAAAGAGTGTTCGTGTGCCAGTGGAGATAAAAGAGTGTTCGTGTGCCAGTGGAGATAAAAGAGTGTTCGTGTGCAGGTGAAAGTGATAAAAAGGTGCA
This sequence comes from Coffea eugenioides, assembly GCF_003713205.1. Lineage (NCBI taxonomy): Eukaryota > Viridiplantae > Streptophyta > Magnoliopsida > Gentianales > Rubiaceae > Coffea > Coffea eugenioides. The sequence continues at coordinate 51,213 of NW_020863183.1, forward strand.
TGTGTGCAAATGAGACAAAAGTGAAAGTGTGATGATAGAGTGGATTGAGAATGCATGAGCCTAGGGAATGCAAGCAAGACGGGTACGGGGAGACCTAAATTGTGACTCAATTTTCCCTTTTGATAGAAGGCAAAACTAGCGTGCTAAGGCCATCGAGTAGCCACACTCGCTCGTTTCCCTCATCAGAAGGGGACTTTCACGCAAATGAACCCTAACTAGCATGAGATGCAAGTCCTAAAGTGAGGGGAAAGGGGTTCGAGGAGCATGCCAAGTGATAAAACTAAGAAAAATGCATGATATGTGGTGAACAAGCAAATGATATGCTAATGAGGGGAAATCCCTAAGGGTCTAGCGTTGGACTAGCCCATTCTATGAATTCCGACTAGCGTTGGACTAGCGGAAACGTACATTCATCCATTCCATTCATTCATGGCTATGAAAGCAAGTAGACATGCCAAAATACTCGTAAACACATAGCACATAGCATTTAGCATGCTCGACTAGATGCAAGAGCCTAATAAAGCCATTAAACATGTAGCAACAAAAACAAGCAACCAAGGGGAAGGGGAAATGGACCAGATGCTCTCCGAGCCCTATCTATTACAAGCCAAGAGATGTACACATACCCCATAAAAGCATAAAGGGGAAGGGGAAATGGACCAGATGCTCTCCGAGCCCTATCTATTACAAGCCAAGAGGTGTACACATACCCCATAAAACTTAAATAAAAGTAAAAAAACAAGTAGTGCATGCAAGGAGGTAAGGAAAGCGAAGTAGACATGCATATTCACATAACACGTAGGAGCACGTAAGAGAAATGAAAATCAAAGAGATAGAGGTTACCTCCCTTGCAATTGGGCCCCAATGAAGTGAAATCACTTATTTATCCTCCAAAATAAAAGAAATGGTCAAGGTACCAATTTATTTGGAAAATTAAAGAAAATAGGCAAACACAAGCTCACTTGGCCATAAAGCCCCTAAAATCATGTATTAAATGCAATTGAAACAAAGCATAGTAATTAATTAAAACAAACAAGCAATGAAGTTGTAAAATTAAAATTGTCAAGGACCAAATTGAGGAAATCAGTCAATTGATTGGGCCATGGTAGGACAAGGGAAAACTTGGGGGGTCAAAGTGCAAATTTCAGAAAATATTTTCATGCAAAACATGCAGCTACGTATGACTTGAACTTCTGCAACAAAAAATGAAACAAGCTTCCTTTTTTACAAATACATATCAACCTCAACATCAATTTTGATCAAAAACCTTTCAATCAAACACCCAAAACTAAACTAAGCATCATAGCACACCATTTCAGCATTCGAACCAACTCAAACGTAGAAGAAACTTCATGCCAATGCTGGAAAGTTCTATGCAAAGAATTCGGCAATCCTGACTTGCTACTTTCCAGCAAGCATTCGATCATAGCTAGCTCAAGTTTTTCTTTCTTAGACCCCTACTTGCAAACTCAAACATCAAACTCCCATTCCTTCCCTTCGACATAAGATTAGACATGCGGATTAAGTGTAAAGATTCATGGAAAAGAAGACAGCAATAAGAATGCAACAGATTTTTGCTTTGCTACGAATTTTTGCAGCTTCGAACTCATGCAAATGAAATGCCGACCGCACACTGAATCAAACATGGTTGCCCACCCCTACTCCCAGCCGAGAACAATAAAGAAAATGCTGCAAAAGAAACTCCACCACAAACGTACGATCATGCCATTTTCATTAGGCTAAAACAGGCTTAGAACTCGGGTAGAAAACAAGGAAAGAACAGGTTTTGCACACATGCTTAAATTGAAGTTTTCTTGATCAAATCTTCAATCTTTAAACTAACAACACAAAACAGTAACTTGGCATTCAAAGAAACAAAACGCAGAAGGAAATCATGCAAATAAAACACAAAAAAAAACTCATGCATTCTGCAAATTCCAGCCTGCTGTGACCTTGCACCTTACTGCGGATGATACTCGAACAGCCAAATGAAACCAGAAAATTTGACAGACCAAAAATTCATATGATCAAGCAATGCACTCAGCAAATGGATACCAGGGCAACACCATTAACATAGCATACAAAACCAACGCTTGAAAGTCAGAGCTTCAGCAAACAAAAACAATGGGATAAAAGTGCAGCTTGCGAAACTGAAATGGGTTCCATGAAAGTCATGATTTTTCCCTAGCCAACCCATCGAATTATTGGACATCAAACTAGCCTAAAGCCTTTTAAATGCATTTAAGTTAAGGGAAATGAATTTCTTCAAAAACATCAGGAACCTCAAAGGGGAATAATAGATGCACGCACAAGGAATACACCAGAAAACTGATGTCATGGATTCGGATCTTCACAAAACTATGTTAGAATGGCAAGAAGATAAACTGGAGTTACCTGATAACTCTCGCATGTCCAGCTGATCGTGAAATACGCCTGGAAATGTGTCTTGACTCCGAGAGCAATGCAACGGACTTGCGTTTGCAGAAAATTGCAGCAATGGTGAAACCGCTACTTTGGGACCAGATTTGATGGTCTTCCCAAACGTCATTTGTGAACAATTCAGTGTTCCTCCAGTGATGGTTGTCGGCGATGGTGGTGGATTGTAGAAGCCCTGGCTGCTTCGATGGCTACGGTGGCGGTGGGAGTTGAACTGACGGACAGCAGAGGCGACGGTTTCGGCTCTTGGGCAGGCGGCTAGATAGCGCTGGTGGTCGTTTGGCCAGACTCTCCTTGCATCGTTTTCTTCGCAGCCTTGCACCGTGGCTCTCTCACGCTTAGGTTCTCTCAGGAACCCCCACTGCTACTGGATTCTCCTTCCCCTTCTAATCTCCCTCAGCCCAGACTCTAGCCGTCCCTTTCGTTTTCTCTAACCCTCCCCAGAAACTCCCTTTCTCTTTGGTTTCTTTTGCTGTTTTTCCTCTCCCCGTTGGTTCCTGCTTAGCTCTCTCCTCTCAAAACCCTTCTCCCGTAGCTCTTTCCCAGAAAACTCTCTAGGCTTTTTCTCCGTGGGTTTCCTTTGCTTCTCTTTTTCTCTCCCCGTTGGGTTCCTGCTTAGCTCTCTCCTCTCAAAACCCTTCTCCCGTAGCTCTTTCCCAGAAAACTCTCTAGGCTTTTTCTCCGTGGGTTTCCTTTGCTTCTCTTTTTCTCTCCCCGTTGGCGGCTGTCTTTTTTCTTTAGCTTTTATATCCCCGTTCAACCCTAAGAACCTCTGTCCTTTTTCTGTATTTTGCAGCTTCAGGAGCCGTCCCAGATTTCTTTGCAAACGGCGCAAGTCCGCAGCTTTCATGCTGCGGCAACAATTTTCCTTTTTTTCCCTTTTTTTCAGCTAATTAAAACAGAAATTAATAACAATAAAAATGAAATAAATGATAATAACAAAAATTTATAATAACAAAAATTGATATTGAACAGCAAATTACAACTTCCATTTTTCATCCATTTTCTTTTTTTCTTTTTTTTCCTAAATGAACCAAACAAAAACAAAATTTAAATTAATTAGAAATGACTAAAATAGATAAATAAAAACAAAAATGCTATTTTTATTTTTTCTTTTTCCTCTTTTTCCATGATTTTTCCTTTTTTTCAATTTTTCATGATTTTCTACGCTAAAACCTTCAAAAACAAAAACTAAAAAACTAAAAAGTAAATAAAACTAAAAATAAAATAAAATAACATCTAAAGGGGCAAAACAAAAAATGCAAACCATTTAAAACAAAAATCATGAGATAAACAAAAATCAATAGACAAGACTTATCACTAAAACGAAGCATATAAATCAATTCAAAATTTGGTGTCTACATAACCCTAAAAAAAATCCCAAGAACGTAACAAGTAGTGGGTTATAGATTTTTGTATTTATTTTAATACATAAAAAGTAGTGGGTTATAACCAACCCTATCACCACTCAAATTTAAAATTTAAAACTTTCCCATAATCTATTTCATAAACCGTTTATAGTTTGTTATTTATACTTTAAATCCTTTTTACTCCTTAATTAAAGACAAATGCTCATTCACATGCTATTTTAATACAATTTTAATTCGCAAGCATACAACATAATCAAGCAATAGCAA
>NW_020863184.1:0-30157 GCF_003713205.1 Coffea eugenioides
CGAAGTGGCTCTGATACCACCTGTGACAGCCCCACTTTCCCCTAAGGCGAACCAAAGGGGTTAGCGGACTGCCTGCCCAGCTCTCGCCAGGACTACGGTACAGTTTACGTCGTTCTATAACGTTCCGGAACATCCCATTGCACGTAAACAAGTCAAAAGAGTCAAAATAAAAAAAACGAAAAAAAATTTCCGAAGATGAATAGTGCAGGCCACGTCAGAATCCGGCCGGAATCTGGCCGGATTTCCGGCCGGATTCTCGGCCGGATACTAGGCCGAGAGCAATCCAAAATGTTCTCCAAAACCCTCCGCAATCCGGCCGGCAATCCGGCCAGTTTCTGGCCGGATTCCTGGCCGGATTCAGTCCAGTGACTTTTCGTTCAAAATTTTCCTTTTGCCGTTTGAAATCCAAATCGATTCAAAGTTCAGCCAAACATCAACCAAGCATATATACATTGAAATCCAACATTCCAAGCCAAATCGGCATATCAAAATATCCAACTAATCCATACATGTACAATAACCAATTACAAACCAAACATTGGAGGAAACAAAACACTTAGGGTTTCACCCTCAAGGAGCTATTCAAAATACATGTACATGAGCTCAACTTGTCATTCAACTATTACAATCTTTTTCAAAAGTGTTCATTTTCCTGTAAGGAAAACAAATGGAACGGTGTGAGCTAAAGCTCAGTGAGCAACTATCACAATAGCAGTTAAGATCACATAAGCATAACCATTCAAGTCAAGTATACAATTTCGAAGTAAAGCAATTCAGTGAAAGGATACGGTCGGCTCTCAAGAGCCCATTTCCACGCTTACATTCTTGATCCACGCTCATTGACCCTCCGTCAATGTTAAAAGTACAAAACCGTAGACCTCACTTCACTTCCATTCCTTCCACCCAACATACCCCAACCGGGCCCGCACTCCATTTCAGTAGCTTTTGGTAATACTCGAGTTTACCGGTACCAAGGGTCTCATTACCACAAGGTTCCCCAGTACAGTCCCCGTGGCAATTCAATCTTCACGACCAAGCCCTCGCCGGCTCGATCCAATTGACTACCAAACGGGGTTGAGCTCAGTAATGCATTATGGCCGTTGGACATCGTCCAAACGACATCAATTCAGTTTCCATGAAATGGAATTCACTAACCAATATATCAAGTTCAGTAATGCAATAAGACGGTAACCAATCAGTGACAATATCAAAGGAGGTGAGGGCTGTCAAGTACACCCTCACCTTGATCAATTTCAATATCCAAGTAAGCCATTAAGGCATCACATAACATTTAACAAGCCACATAGTAATCCATCAAGTGAGTAGTATACTCACCAAGCAAGTAAGTGGTATTTCATGTACCACGATCACCAAGCCGTCGAGCACTACCTTCAAGCCCTAGAACATGGAACACATACAATGAGACTCGAGAACGAGTCACCAAACAATGCTAAACACAACCCCAATAGGGTTTCACATGCATAAGTAGGCATGATAGCAAACCAGAAATTAAAATATGGCCTTAACTTAAGCCTCGATAGAAAAACCGTGTTTGATCTTATAATGCGGTAATGGCGTCAAATTCACTACGGTTATCGGTTGGGGGTGTAAGACCCACCATTTCGAAGCTATGAAACAGGGTTACAACAATGTAGAAGGGCACTCAATCCAGTTCCTAGCTTAACTAGGTCAAAAGTGCAAAATACTAAACCAGAATTACCAAAACAGGTTTGCAAATCACCAAAAACTGTAATCAGTATATCTCAGTCCATACAAGTCCAATTGCCGAAATTCCAAAGGCATATGTTAACTAAGTCATCCAGCTACATTTCATCAGAAGACACCAACTCCAAAATCCAAACCAATTCCAGTCAAAATAGCCAATTACTATCGCAGTTTTCGCATTCTGTCCAAAGCAGAACAGCTACAGTAATTTCGTCATAACTCACTCCACACTAATCCAAATGCCCTGAAATTTTATAGGCATCTCCATCACATCAATACCTACAACTTTCATGTTTTGAGCAAAGTCAAATTCGGCCTCTAACCCTATGATCAAAAACCGGACAGAATTGGGAAATTAAGAACCCTAACTTTTCAATTTCACACCAAATCCAAAATTGATTGCATTTAACCACATTTCGCATCCACTAGAGCCATTATAGTCCATTGCCAATCATCACAAACAACCACACCATCATAATCCAATTAAACCAGAAAAATCATCATAAAATGGAAAACTTCACCAAATCAATTCCAACCAAGATAAAAACCAGAAATTTCAGCACTCTTATCACTAGTAAGCACAACATAAGCATCATTAGGTGTAGTAGGGTGTTTCAAGCTTCACTTACCAAGAAACAAGAGAGAGGAGGATGTTGAACACCTTAATCCTTCAAACAAAGTTCACCAACACACTAACTAGCACTAGAAAGAAAGTTTTTATGGAGTAGAACTAACTTAAGCACTTGATTTGGTGGATTTGGACTTGTTAGAAGCTTGAATGTTGAAGAGTTTTGTCTTCCTTGGAGCTTGAGAGAGCCGGCTATGGTGGAGAGAAAATGAGGGAATTTTAGTGAATTTTTTTGAAGATATTTACTAGTTGGGTCAAAAGTCAAAAATTTGTCAAAAGGTGAATAGTGTGTCTTAAGTCATAACCAATGAGAAAGTGACATGTGGCATCTCATTAAATGCCTTCCTATCTTTCTTTTCTCTCTCACATCAATCACTTCACACACACTACTTATCTCTTAACACCCGATAAATTTTTCACAGTATCCGAAACTTAACCGTATTGGCCGAATTTTCCCGAACTTTTCGCACTAGTGGGTCCCACGTTCAATATATATTCTTAATTTTCTAAAAACTCTCCAATACTAGAAAATTCATCTAAAAACTATAATTACTCATAAAATCCACTAAGAAAATATTTCTAAGCCAGAAAATGCAGAAAACATGCAATTAAGGGGAAAATAAACCCTAGGAAAATATTAGGGCAAAACGGGTTCTCACAATTTCATTCTTCACCCTTTTCTTCAACCTCCACCAGCTGTAAACATCCTCAAACCCCAACACCATCACAGCCGCAACCACTGCAACAAGGAACATCACATCCAGTCGCGTGCGAACCGAGAGGGGAGAAACATCAGCTTTCTGTCGTGCGTATAAGCTTCACTGTGAGGTAATTCCTGAGCTAGAATAAGTTGATTAGTGATAGATTGAGCCATCTATGGACATGCATGTTGAGCTATGCGTTTGGATGATGAAACTGAATCATGAGAAAAATCTGACTTGGAAGAGAAATGGGTCGGCCGAGAGCTTGATTAGGAAATGCAGTCCTTAATCTGCTTATTTGTAACAACCTGAGCTGATAAACGTGATTACCTAATTAAGAACAAGATAATTAAGTCCTGCATGAGGTTAATCAGTCCGAATAATAATAATAATAATACAAAGCAGTAAATTGACGCATGCAAGTCATCCGAGCTCGGTTGAGCTTAATCTAGAATAATGCCGTTTTACCTGGTTTAATTGTGACGTTCTGAGCTTACAACTGTGACTAACTAACTAGAAACTAAGTTTTTAAGCTTTGCATGCAGCTCAATAGCTCGGTTAAGCAAGAAAAGGAATAATGAAACAGAAATCCGATGCATGCAACCTCATCCGAGGCTAGCTGAACCAATTTCTGGAAATTTGGATGATTTCTGTTGCTGACTGAATCTGTTTTTTAATCAGAAATGTTAATTGACTAGCTAAGTATTTGCATGTCAGAATTTAGAACCTAATACCATATTTTAGCTGAGGGAAAAATTGGATTTATGATCAACTAAGTGCTGGAAATTTCTGGTAGCTGAGAGGTTGAATTGGAATTTTTTTCAGTTTGTTTTTGGAATTTTCTTTGGCAAATGATGTGTAGAAATGCATGAGAAATATGTGTTTAAGCTTGGTAAGCTGTGAAGATGTGAAAACCTTGATACGGGTGATAATCTGGTTGGAAATGTTGAAGCAAGTGCTGGAATTTTTCAGCTTAGCCAAGAGAGGAAGAAGAAAGAATTTTTCCAGATTTCTTTTGCGAATCTTGAGTTCCAAATTTTTATATTAAAGTTTGATTTGCTGTAGAATTTCACACTATTGTTGATTCTATCTTATAATCTATTAAGAGGATCATGCATGTGAATTTTGGGGTGACAATGTATTTTTACGGCTAAAATATGGAGATGGAATCCTTGGCATTGGAAAGGATATTTTGGAATAAAAATTTCTAGAGAATGTCTAATCGGTAACCGTCTATGAACAATGAGATTCTGGTTCCAATCTTGGATAAAATATGGTTGCAAATCGTGTCCTTGTGGTCACGTGCATGTTAGTCATTTTAAACATTTGAATTTTTGGTTAACTTGCTGTGAGAATTGATTGTTAGACGCTAAGAGCTAATGATTGATGAAGCTCTTGGCCATTCGAGTAATTTTTGCAAGAGTTAAATCTTGATTAGAATTGGACTTGTTGAAAAATAGGGCTAATGATTGACGAAGCCCTAGTGATATTGATTGAAAAGTGATTTTGCTATATTGGCAAACCTGGAATATAATGTGCCTATGGATCGAAATCGTGAAGTCCGTTTAGGTCCTGCGAACTTGAGTTTTTTTTAAATCAAACTACGTGAATATATTCGGCTCAGTATTGAGCTACAAAATCTGGTATAATATGATAGTATTAGAAATTCAAGAGTCGGGAATTGTAAAACATTGCAGAATAATTATTTCTCTCTTTAGCTTAAACTAGACGTATTATTTTTAGATAATGATTACACTAGTTCTAAACTTTTGATTTCCTTAAAAATTGTCCCGACCAGTGGTTTTAAAAAGCTTGTTTGGCAAGAAAACTCACCTCAAGTAACGTAGACCTAGTTGCACTTTTAGAAAGAAAAAAAAATATTTCTAAAGAACCTACGTGGAATATTTTACTACTTTTACTAGTTTTAATCTTAAGTGGATTGTCGAATTATTTCGAGAAAATAAACTATTTATATACTAGAGAATCTTTTATATTTATAAACCTAGAACTTGAATAGAAAACTTATAGTTCTTAAAACTTGGTTTTCTAGGATTTAGCGAGGACGCGGATTTTGATTCCCAGCTTGACTTGTGACTTCACTCTTGGTGAGTGTCTCTGCTTGTTCTATGCTTACTTGATTAAAGCGATTTCTTGACTTGATATGTGATATTTGGAAAAAAAAATGGTTTCTGATCCATCGAAGTGAGCAGTGTGTACTTTATCACACTAGCCGTTCGAGTAGTGACTTGCTTGAAATGTTTTCATGAATACATGCTTGCACTTGTTAATCACTAGGCAGGGGAGTGTACTACACCTTAAGGGTGGAAAGGACTCTTACCCTGACCTAATAATCTCTTGTTGGACGTAACGTCGTTGGATGAATTCCACGACTAGTCCCTAATCTCTTGTTGGACGTAACGTCGTTGGATGAATTCCTCGACCAGTCCCAAAGGTATACTCGAGTATTACCACTTTCGTGCTTGGCGTGCGGGCTCGGTACAGGGGTATGATTGGTGGTCGGAGTTAAGAAAAATAAAAAGATCTACATGGACCTTAGGTAGTGAAAGTTGACGGAGGGTCGACTACGGAAAATTTTGATCAAGCTCGTGGAGAAATGGCTCCTGAGAGCCCCTGTATCCTATCTTGTGCTGTTAAACGCTTTCCTAATTGTTTACTTTAATTGAAGTTAATACTCGCCATTTGTTTTATGTGATTGCATGTTTTGGGGCATCACTGAGCTTTAGCTCACCCCACGTTCATTTGTTTTCCTTGACAGGTCCTAGCACTTGAGCAAGACTTGAAATCTAATTTCACTTTTATGCATGTAGTTTGAGTTAAACATTGTATCTTTTATTTTGGATTGCCGCTTGAAGCTGGAAAAGTGTGAACCCTGGAATTGTTATTTGGCTTGTACTAATGTATTTGGATTGTATGTTTTGTTGCCTGGTTTGTAACGCGTAAGGTATTTAAGAGTCGACGATTGGCTATCTTAAAAATGCTGTTATCTCTGAAGTTAATGTGGTTTTAGTCATCAGCCTATTTGGAAGGAAACGGTGTTGTAATAGTTTAGGTTATTCTTCGGAAGGGTTTGGATAGTTTGCTTGTGTGAGTCCTGGCGAGAGCTAGGCAACGGCCCGCCAACCCTCTGGTTCACCTTAGGGGGAAGTGGGGTCGCCACAACAACCACCATAACAAATATATACATCTTACTAGTCAACTTATAACAAGTATTAGGGTAAAATCAAATATCCTATAAACCAAAGTCTATACACTTGCCCGAGCGATCCCCGCGTCAGCCCCTACTAAGAAAAACAAATGGAATGGGGTAAGCTATATGCTTAGTAAATAATTGGGGGTAACAACGTAAAATCACATCCAAATAAACATGTAAACCAAGTTATTTCAAATCAATAAATAGAAATGTAACATCACAATGGTAGGATACAAGTGGCTTCAAAGCCAGTTCAATTCCCCGAGCTTGTCCACCTGTTGACACTCCGTCAACCAAAATACTCATAGTCCGTAGACTCCACTTACTTTCTCGTTCACCTTATCTACCCCCGTTGGCCAGTCAATAGCATATAGCAGCTCGAGCAAAACAAAAGCACTTAGCTTTAACAAAGAACGAAATCCCAAGGTTAGCATAGAACTAACTTCAACCAAACCCTGGCCGGCTCGAATAGTTCGTCTACCCTTGGAACTGGGCTGGAACCAAGCCCTGAGATATCCAATCTCTCACAAAGGATACCTCTCAACAAAGTACTCATCAAAATACTCAAGTCACGTAATCACCCCCAATAGCACATAGCACAAGGGTGATACTCAACACAAGGCATGTATTCTCACATATTGAATCAAGAGCAGAGAATGAGCTTAAGTCGAGTGAGATAAAGTACACTATCGCCGAAGTACCTATTTAACATATACAAAGCACTTTGACAACATATCTGTGACAGTCCCACCTCCCCCTGGGGCGTATCCCAGGGTTCGGCGGGCCGCCTGCCCAGCTCTCGTCGGGACTCAGTCGTTCACTCACACAAATCAGAAATAGAACCACAAGAAAGAGCAAAACGAGGATCCAAAACTTAAAACAAAACTTATATACATTGCTATCTCAGAAAGAAGTACAACCGTCGAGAATACAAAAGTTCTCAAGTCACCATAGAACCAGCCCGTGCCAAGCACTAGGGCGAGAACCAAAACAAAACCAAAACTAGACCCAGCCAGTCGATACAGAGCTCTCACCCCTGCTCGCCTTCCCCTGTTAAGGAAAACAAAACTAAAGGGATGAGCTAAAAGCTCGGTGAGGTTTCGAACATAGAATCAAGCCATAAATCAAACAATAAGTCAAGAAACATTTACAACATGTACAATAAACCATACATGAAAAGGATACGTTCGTTCGTTCATTCGTTCGTTCGTTCGTTCTCCTGTCATTCCCCTTTCCTTCATTCATTTGAAAATGCATTTTTCGTTTATACATAAAACCCTCGTTCGTTCGTTCGTTCGTTCATTTCATTCACCCTCTCCTGGACATTGGCCAGGCTCCACCAACCTCCACCAACCTACAAGGTAATACTCGAGTATACCAAACGTTCACCCAGGTCACCATATCGCCCGACCGAGTCCGCTTCTGGCTCGAGTCGATCGGTAACAAGGGGCAATGGCCAGTTCAGCCAAAAGCCTTACATTCATGCACAAGTAACATTTCAATCGTTCAATCATTGAAAAGTTCACAATCATTTAGGCTGAGTGCGATAAAGTACACACTCGCCTAGAAAACTCGTTTTGGCTAATCATTGAAAGCGTTTAACATGTTCTCAGTCATATATACAAGCCATATAATCAAGAAACATAACAAACAAGGAACACTCACCGAATTATGCTAAATAACGTCCAAAATGTCCTATCGGATCTTACCCTCGGTCACCGAGAAAACCTATGATTCAACGAGAAAGAATATTACAATTCATCTAGCAAAACAAGTAAGTGGAATCAAGGAACTCGACTAGTTACGAGTAAAACGGATAAAGGTGACTTTAAAGTGAAAATAAAGCCATTTGGATCTGTGGACGGAAACAACTAGGGTGTCATAAACCAAACTCAAAGGGTTATAACAGTTCTAATGGAAAACACTTGAATCAAAGTCAAGTCGGAATCCAACCAGATAGGTTCAGAAATATTGTTTTTCGGAATCGTTTATGTGGTTCAAAATCAATATACATTCAAGTAGGTATTATGGCCTACATGTCTTGACTGAGAAAACCTTAGGTCATACCTCGATATTTTGGTATGAAGTAGTAAATAACATTTGAAGGTTCAAATGGAAAAGGTATCATGTTTTAAGATGGAAAACGGGCATAGTATTTGCCAAAACGAAAATATACAATTTCAAATAGAAGCTTAGCCCTTGAGCGAAAATTTGGGCAGCACGCCCTTTGTATTTTCCTATTTCCAGCCATTTATGGCTTCATTATTTTTCTTATTCAAACCCAAAGGTACACACACAACAATTTAATTTCAATAGCCGTTCAGTAAGCTCCAAGTAGTACCAGTACAATTCAAGCTAGGGAAAAGTCCGGAAATGAAAGTTAAGCTCTAAACCACAAAACAGTTTTAGACATCATTTTGCGGTTTTGGCACCATTGGCACTAAGATTATCGGATGGAGGTGAAAGATACACCGTTTCGAAGCTAAGAGATAGTGATACAATGTTGAAGAAGGCTACTCAGTCCAGTTTCTAGTGAAATCAGGTCAAAAGTTCAATATACTAAACCAGAACCGTAAAAACAGGTTCACCAACCGCATTCTGGTTTGAACATCATAAGTCAGGCTACCTAAGTCCAAATCAAGTGATTCCAAAGCCATCCGAAAGCTGAGATACAAGGATACAATTCTTCAGAAGATATCAACAACAAAATCAGAAGCATTCCCAATCAAATTAGCCAATCACTGAAGCAATTCTCAAGTTCGGGTAGAAACAGGGCAGCAGGGTTATTTCAGTCTTTTCACAAGCTATGTTGCTCCGATTGACCTGAAATTTTTCAAGCATGTCTAAAATATCATTACTTACAACTTTAATGTTTTAACCCAAGGCTAATTCGGCCTCTAACTATGATGAACATTGCCGGGCAGAATTGGGGAAAATGAAACCCTAATCTGGAAATTTTTGCTTCAAACCAGAAATTTTCCACTAATCATTACAATTATCATACCAAAGCTTCATTCTAACCCATACTAGACCATCATACATGATCAAACAATATTAATCATATGAAAACAGAAAAATTTCCAATAAATAGAAAACTTAGACAACACAACCATAATTCATGAAATACTCCACAAAATTGCATCTTTAACTACCAACCTCTACTAATTTCACATCAAAACCAACAAAGGGATAATTTCTTAACCAGTCACCTTTGTAACCTCAAGAAACAAGATAGCTAGGGCTTGTTCTTCCCAAATGGCTCCACCAATCCCCTCAAACTAGTTTAGCAACTCACTTTTGTGGAGAATTTTGGAATTTAAACGGTTGATTTGTGAGATTCAAGCAAGAAATTGAAGAAAGAAGTTGGGAGTTTTTTTCTCTTCTTTTCCGCCAAGAAGTTTGGCCAAAGAGGGAGAAATGGAAGATGATTTTTGGTCAAAATTAGTTTTAAGAAGGAAAGAAAATATCTTGGTCAAAAGTCCACCCTCGAATAGAAACGCGACATGTGGCGCCTTTTATGTGTAAGCTTATCTTCTTGTCTATCCATACTCATTAATCTTGCAAACCTCTAATTATCTCTTAACACCTGATAAATTAAACCCGGTATCCAAAACTTAACCTAACTGGCCGAATTTTTCCGAACTTTCCGCACTAGCGGGTCCCACGTCCGGTATACGTTCTTAATTTCTCAAAAACTAACCGATACTAAAAAATCATCTAAAAAAGCATATTTACTCATAAAAATTATCTAGAAATTTTCCTAATAAAGAAAATGCAGAAAATATGCCATTAAATAGAATAAAACCCAGAAAATGAGAAAATTACGGGGTCTCACACCCTCTCCCCCTTAAAAAAATTTCGCCCTCGAAATTTTACCTTCATTTGCATCAAACGAGTCCGGAACTGTTTGGGTGCCTAATGCATAAGCTTTTGCTGGCCCACTAGTTCGGTTCCCTCTTTCATTTGCTTATTTTGTTTTAGCTCCCTCCAGTTGCGGAATACTACCTCCGCGTGACTGTCTCCTCGGACAGTTGCTAACTTGGTGCTCACCACTCCCACAAATCAAGCACTTCCGCCCTTTCCGCCAACAATCGTTCTCGGTATGATTGGCCTTTCCGCAATAGCCACAAGTCAAGTAGGAAGCCATTTTTTGGCTTTCTAGAGAAGTCTCCCCATATCCGGTTTGGCTTACTTTGGTAGACCTTTCATTTCCCGCCCCTACTGTCCATGGCGGGTAGGACAAAAAGTTCACTTTCTGCATTTTAGAAGGTGCTATTGATTCACTAGGAGATTCTTCAATCACACTACCAACTGCACCTCTTTTCCGAGTTTGGGAGGCTTTTACTTGTGCCTTTGCATTCTCGATTCGTTGAGCCTTCTCAAGGGCCTCCGTAAAAGTATTCACTTGCGCCGCGGCTAACGCCTCTTGGATGTCCAAATCCAGTCCCTGTATAAACCGTCTTACTCTTCGCCGTTCAGTGGCTACCAATTCAGAAGCAAACTTGGATAATCTTGTAAATTTTGTTTCATATTCGGCCACACTTAACGTTCCCTGGCGTAACCCAATAAACTCCTCCTCCCTCCTTTCTTGGACTAAAGGTGGGAGGTATTTCTCGTTAAATTCTCTTATGAAGTTCGCCCATGTCCAGATGGTCTGTTCTCTTTCCCACTTTGCTCTAATTACGTTCCACCATGATCGGGCCGGTCCCTCAAATTGAAATACTGCAAAGTTCACTTGCCTTTGCTCAGTGTAGTTTAGGGCTGTGAAGATATTAACCATGGTTTCTATCCATTGTTCAGCCACGTCCGGATCGGGCCCTCCAAGGAATTTTGGCGGAGCAAACTTCTTGGAACCTTTCAAGAGCCTTATCCTCGCCCATCTCAGGGTTCCGATTTTGGATTACGGGTATTTGGCCTTGTTGATCCACCAGTCTTGCCAAGATATCCGTCATCTGTTGCATTGCCGTTGCCATTTGGTCTCCAGTCGCAGCTCTTGATCCCTGCCCTTGCTCGGCTGACGTTTCCCTTTCTCCTCTTGATTCCGGGGTCCGCTCAGTTCCCCGGCCTCGACCACGTCCACGACTACGTCTCCCGTCCATAGATATGTTTTTCCCTCTCTCTTTTCTTTTCTTTTCCCCAAAAGGTATTTTAGTGAATAAACACAGTAAATTAACTAAGCACCAATTCCAACATACCAAATACACAAGTAAACATATACGCACATAACACGCCAGATCAAGGAGGCAGATAATCAAATACACAAATACATATCACAAATACATATCAAGTTTGACAGATAATATATACACGAATTCACATGCTAACGTCATGTAGTAGCCATATATGGGTGCATCAAAAGAAAAGGGATACGTTGCCCCACACCCTGTTAACCCTGTCCGGTCTCTCACGTCACTTTCTATCCAACTAGATGTCCATTGACCTCTCGTGCTCATTCTAGCCAGACAAAGCCTGTTCATGTTCCCAAAATGCAATTTCCAAGTACTTAACGCCACCTCAACTTTGGAGTACTCGGGCACAAGAATCCGAAATAAGACAATTCACATCTCGAGCTGGCCAGTCCCAAGAGTAAACTATCTACAATCGAAATTCCTACCCGACGTACCTATCTATGATCCTAAAATACCATAAGAAAATGTAAAACCTATAACATTCACAATTCATGGCTTATGCTCGAACGAGCACTTAGTCCCTCATACTCATTCACCACTTAGTCCAGGCTCACTCCACGCAGAGACCACGCGAAGCAGGCTCTAGGTTTTATCCCTCAATTGCTTAACTTTAAAGTCAAATCGAATTCCCACAGTCCGGCATCCTAAACTTTAGCCTAGGATATACTACAGAGATCTGAAGCCTAAGCTCTGATACCAACTGTGATAGCCCCACCTCCCCCTGGGGCGTACCCCAGGGTTCGGCGGGCCGCCTGCCCATCTCTCACCGGGACTCAGTCGTTCACTCACACAAATCAGAAATAGAACCACAAGAAAGAGCAAAACGAGGATCCAAAACTTAAAACAAAGCTTATATACATTGCTATCTCAGAAAGAAGTACAACCGTCGAGAATACAAAAGTTCTCAAGTCACCATACAACCAGCCCGTGCCAAGCACTAGGGCGAGAACCAAAACAAAACCAAAACTAGACCCAGCCAGTCGATACAGAGCTCTCGCCCTTGCTCGCCTACCCCTGTTAAGGAAAACAAAACTAAAGGGATGAGCTAAAAGCTCAGTGAGGTTCCGAACATAGAATCAAGCCATAAATCAAACAATAAGTCAAGAAACATTTACAACATGTACAATAAACCATACATGAAAAGGATACGTTCGTTCGTTCATTCGTTCGTTCGTTCGTTCTCCTGTCATTCCCCTTTCCTTCATTCATTTGAAAATGCATTTTTCGTTTATACATAAAACCCTCGTTCGTTCGTTCGTTCGTTCATTTCATTCACCCTCTCCTGGACATTGGCCAGGCTCCACCAACCTCCACCAACCTACAAGGTAATACTCGAGTATACCAAACGTTCACCCAGGTCACCATATCGCCCGACCGAGTCCGCTTCTGGCTCGAGTCGATCGGTAACAAGGGGCAATGGCCAGTTCAGCCAAAAGCCTTACATTCATGCACAAGTAACATTTCAATCGTTCAATCATTGAAAAGTTCACAATCATTTAGGCTGAGTGCGATAAAGTACACACTCGCCTAGAAAACTCGTTTTGGCTAATCATTGAAAGCGTTTAACATGTTCTCAGTCATATATACAAGCCATATAATCAAGAAACATAACAAACAAGGAACACTCACCGAATTATGCTAAATAACGTCCAAAATGTCCTATCGGATCTTACCCTCGGTCACCGAGAAAACCTATGATTCAACGAGAAAGAATATTACAATTCATCTAGCAAAACAAGTAAGTGGAATCAAGGAACTCGACTAGTTACGAGTAAAACGGATAAAGGTGACTTTAAAGTGAAAATAAAGCCATTTGGATCTGTGGACGGAAACAACTAGGGTGTCATAAACCAAACTCAAAGGGTTATAACAGTTCTAATGGAAAACACTTGAATCAAAGTCAAGTCGGAATCCAACCAGATAGGTTCAGAAATATTGTTTTTCGGAATCGTTTATGTGGTTCAAAATCAATATACATTCAAGTAGGTATTATGGCCTACATGTCTTGACTGAGAAAACCTTAGGTCATACCTCGATATTTTGGTATGAAGTAGTAAATAACATTTGAAGGTTCAAATGGAAAAGGTATCATGTTTTAAGATGGAAAACGGGCATAGTATTTGCCAAAACGAAAATATACAAGTTCAAATAGAAGCTTAGCCCTTGAGCGAAAATTTGGGCAGCACGCACTTTGTATTTTTCTATTTCCAGCCATTTATGGCTTCATTATTTTTCTTATTCAAACCCAAAGGTACACACACAACAATTTAATTTCAATAGCCGTTCAGTAAGCTCCAAGTAATACCAGTACAATTCAAGCTAGGGAAAAGTCCGGAAATGAAAGTTAAGCTCTAAACCATAAAACAGTTTTTGACATCATTTTCCAGTTTTGGCACCATTGGCACTACGATTATCGGATGGAGGTGCAAGATACACCGTTTCGAAGCTAAGAGATAGTAATACAATGTTGAAGAAGGCTACTCAGTCCAGTTTCTAGTGAAATCAGGTCAAAAGTTCAATATACTAAACCAGAACCGCAAAAATAGGTTCACCAACCGCATTCTGGTTCAAACATCATAAGTCAGGTTACCTAAGTCCAAATCAAGTGATTCCAAAGCCATCCGAAAGCTAAGATACAAGGCTACAATTCTTCAGAAGACATCAACAACCAAATCAGAAGCATTCCCAATTAAATTAGCCAATCATAGAAGCAATTCTCAAGTTCGGGTAGAAACAGGGCAGAAGAGTTATTTCAGTCTTTTCACATTCTACATTGCTCCGATTGACCTGAAATTTTGTAGACATCTCTAAAATATCATTCCCTACAACTTTTATGTTTTAACCCAAGGCTAATTCGTCCTTTAACTATGATGAACAGTGCCAGGCAGAATTGGGGAAAATGAAACCCTAATCTGGAAATTTTTGCTTCAAACCAGAAATTTTCCACTAATCATTACAATTATCGTACCAAAGCTTCATTCTAACCCATACTAGACCATCATACATGATCAAACAATATAATCATATGAAAACAAAAAATTAGACAACACAACCATAATTCATGCAGCCCACCTTCCCCTAAGGCGAACCAAAGGGGTTAGCGGACTGCCTGCCCAACTCTCGCCAGGACTAACGGTTCAGTTTAGAGCGATCTGATACGTTCCGGAACTTACAAACGCGCGTAAACAGGTCAAAATCACAAAATAAAAAAAATGGAACCATAGTCGGCCATGAATAGTAACCGACACGTCAAAACTCAACCAAACATCAAGCAAATATTTACATGTTGAAATTAAGCATATACAATTCAAAGTGGTATACAAAAGTTATTCAAAAGTTGATACATATACGGTTTGCCAAATCAAAAGAGAAACGGACCCAAAAGTACATTTAGGGTTTCAATCAATGAGCTACACAAAAGATATGTCCATCTAGCTCAATTCGGCAACCAACTATCAAATCCAGTCCAAAAGGATTTATTTTCCTGTAAGGAAAACAAAAGGAACAGAAAGGGGTGAGCTTGCGCTCAATGAGGTACCAGACATATAGCAGTAAAATCATGGCATTTCACATTTAACAAATCAGGTACACATGCCAGATGTAAAGTAAAGGAACCAATGATTCAAATAGGAAGGATACAGGTGGCTCTCAGGAGCCAAATTCCCATTTGCGTCACCGAAGCTTGATCGAAATAATAGTTGACACTCCGTCAACGCTAAGTAACCAATACCGTAGACTCCACTTTCTGCGATTCCTTCCACCTCACATACCCCAATCGGGCCCAAAATCCAATCAGATCAGAAATGGTAATACTCGAGTATACCGGAATCAAGGGTCTCAATACCCAAAGATCCCAAAACAGACTACCGTGGTTCGTTATCTAATCGACCAGGCCCTTGCCGGCCCGACTCGAGTAACTAGCCGCAGGTGTTGAGCTCAGAGGTCACAGAAAGGTCGTTGGATACAAGCTTCGAAACGACATCAGAACAGATACAGATAACAGATTCAGATTCGCACCAAAATTTGGCATACGAACAGACAAGAGAACGAGTGTGATAAAGTACACGCTCGTCTCAATCAAAATAACCAGATAGTTCAGTAATTCATATCACAGATTGCATGTACAGAAACCGAGTTAAACAACAAGTGAGGGGGAGTGGTACACTCACCGGTTCAAGTACAGATACTTCAAAAGTTTTCACTTCAGATTGGCTTTAATCGCCAAGAAACCCTAAAATAAACAAAGTAAACCAATTGAAGGTTTCACATCCAAAATCGAGTAAATGGAATGCACAAGTGAGGCTCGACTACATGTCGTGCGCCTTTCCATGTTAAGTACTAGTACTTGTACTAGTACAAAAGAATAAAATATGACTTTTGAGCAAAAAGGATAACAGTTGGTCCTAGGGTTACAAACAACTCCTAAAACCCATCATTTTTTTCAAAAGGCAACTCAAACCTAAAGAGACTAAGCGGCCTAGAAAATTGGACAGCATTTCCCCTAAATTTGCTTACTTTTCCAGCCGTCATGGCTTCATTATTTTCCTCAACCAGTCCCAAAGTCATAAGAAATATAAATTCATCACAACAGCCATTCAATAGGCTCAAAGTCATTCAAGTACAAAATTTAGCTAGGAAAATGACCGGAAATGGAAGTCAAGCCCTAAAAGATTCAAATAAGCACAATAAGACTCGATTATGGGTCATAAACCAATGCCAAATACTACCAAAATAAGGTTCCATAAGCATACATAAGCATAAGAGGAAACCAGAAAAATCCGGAAATGGAGTTAAGTGTTAACCCAAAAAAACAGTTTTTGACATTATTTTACGGTTTTGGCACCAAAGGCACTACGATTATCGGATGAAGGTACAAGATACACCGTTTCGAAGCTAAGAGATAGGGATACAATGTTGAAGAAGACAACTATGTCCAGTTTCGAGTGTAACCAGTTCAAAATGCAACATACTACACCAGAACCGCAAAAACAGGTTCACAAACCGCATTCTGGTTCAAACATCATAAATCAGGCTACCTAAGTCCAAATCCAGTGATTCAAAAGCCAACCGAAAGCTAATATACAAGGCTACATTTCATCAGAAGACCATAACAACCAATTCTGAAGCATTCCCAACCAAATTAACCAATTACAGACGCAACTATCAAATTCGGGTAAAACCAGAGCAGCAAGGGTAATTCCATCTTTTATCAAGGTACGTTGCTCCGATTGACCTGAAATTTTTCAGGCATCTCTAAAATATCATTTCCTACAAATTACATGTTTTAACCCAAGGCCAATTTGGCCTCTAACTATGAGCCACAGTGCCGGGCAGAATGAAGAACAATGAAACCCTAACTTTCCAATTTTCTTTCCAAAACAGAAATTGCTTGCAATTAACCACTTTTTCCACCTTCTAGCTTCCTTAAATATCATTTCCAATCATCATACATGACCACATAATCATATTCATATGAAAACAGAAAAATCACCAATAATTATAAAACTTCACCAATTCAACCAAAAATCAAGATATAATCCATAAAATTGCATCTTATACCACCACCAATCATGAATTAAACATCATTAGAGGGAGGAGTGGGGTCCTTCACTACTCACCTTAGTAATACAAGAGAGAGAGCAATTAATCACCTTAGCCTTCCAAACAACTCCACTAAACACCTCACAATCACTCACTTAAGGTTTTCTATGGAACAAAAACAAGAATAGATGGTTGAGTTAGTGGATTTGAGCAAGAGGGAATCAAGAAGTTGAAGAGGTTTTCTTTCTTTCTTCCTTGAGGTTGGCCGGCCACAAGAGCTTGGAAATGAAGCAAATTTTGGTAAGTTTTTAGTTTATTTAGTCAAATGGTAAAACAAGGAATAGTAGTCAAAAGGTCAACCCAATAGCCAAGTGACACTTGTCACTTTATTTAATGCATCTCTATCTTTTTGTTTCCTCTCACACCAATCCAAATAGCAACCTCTAATTATCTCTTAACACCCGATAAATTAAATCCAGCATCCAAAACTTAACCTAACTGGCCGAATTTTTCCGAACTTTTCGCACTAACGGGTCCCACGTCCGGTATACGCTCTTAATTTCTCAAAAACTAACCGATACTAGAACAATCATTTTAAAACTATATTTACTCATAAAATTTATTTTTTTAAATTTTTGAATAAAGAAAATGTGGAAAAACGTGCAATTAAAAGAAAATAAAACCTAGAAATTAAGAAAATTACGGGTCCTCACACTCTCTCCCCCTTCAAGAAATTTCGTCCTCGAAATTTTCTTATCAACGGAATCTATCAAAATCTAAGGTACCCAATGGACCATACCTTCTACGTGCTCAGACGAGTCAGGACCCTGATGGTGTTCTAAAGAGTACACCTGAGCCGGTACCTTGGATCCAGTCCCTTCCTTTTCTGACTGTCCAGGGTTAGTCTTAGT
This sequence comes from Coffea eugenioides, assembly GCF_003713205.1. Taxonomy (NCBI): domain Eukaryota; kingdom Viridiplantae; phylum Streptophyta; class Magnoliopsida; order Gentianales; family Rubiaceae; genus Coffea; species Coffea eugenioides. Next base: position 17,907 of record NW_020863184.1, read on the forward strand.
TGGTTGCGGGTGTGACGGCCCCACCTCCCCCTAAGGCGAACCAAAGGGTTTAGCGGACCGCCTGCCCAACTCTCGCCGGGACTCACTCACTACTACATTCCTCAAGTAAATTACAAGGTACAACTCGAATAATACATCCAATTCTCCAAAAATTACATATCATAAGAGAAGCGGAAACTAGGTCTAAGCGTCGAATGTAGATATACATCCGATTCAATTCCAAATATTTATACAGGTCCAAAAGTACATAAACCAAAACCAAATTTAAACTATACAAGATGTACGCCATCCAGCCACACAAAGATCCAAATACAAGTTCTTCCTTTACTTCGATCCCTGTGGGGAGAAGAAGATAATAGGGGGTGAGCTAGAAGCTCAGTGAGTGACCAGTAAAATCAACAGCCAAGTATATTTCACAATAAAGCATTGACATGATGTCATGATGCAGTAATCAAATGTTCATTTATTGCTCATGTGAGCCAGTGAAGTTCTTGTACTTAAATATCCAACGCTCGTTTAGATCAGGTAACCGGGAAACAGAAGTAAGGAGCCATCGTGCTCCAAAGAATGTGTAAACAGTAGTGGAGACATTGGTTCTAAGCACAAGACTTTCCAGGATCTCATTGGAGCCAAATTATGTCATGGCACACACCCAAACCCAAATGATATGCAATGGAGTAATAAATGCAAGAATTAGTTCAAAAGTAACTTTAGAAATAGTTGAGGGATCACTCACCAACCATGACTCACGAACCTCATCCATCATTTATTATTGTCTTGCTCAAATCCAAGCCCTAGATCACAAATGGAGATAAGGACTAAAACGATCAAAGCGAAAAAATAGTAAAGGAATGCATCGGGCGTGCGCGGAAATGAAAATGGTACAAAACGATTTACACGATTTTGCCTATAACTGGAGCTGTGATTATCGGATCAAAATGTACTAGGTAGTGTCTCGAAGCTTAGACAAAGAGTTACAACTTTCATGAAGACACCTCAACCTAGTTTTCAGTATATCCAAGTCAAATTTGCCAAATATAGAACTAGAACTCCAAAGGCTAGTTTATCTTTCTCGTGAAAATTTGGCAGCATGCCCCTTGTGTTTACCTAATTTTCCAGCCATTTATGGCCTCATTATTTTTCCTCAGCCAATCACAAAGTCATACACATCATAGATTCAAGTAAATAGCCGTTCCATAGGCTCATAACAACATAAGAACAAAAATCAAAGTGATAACAAGTGTGGAAATGTAACCTAGCAAAAGACAGATTTGACGTGTGGTTGCGGAAAGAACACATCCGAGGCTACGCTTATCAGATTGAGACGTAACTTATACCGTTTTGAAGCTAAGACACAGGGATACAATTTTCATGAAGATCACTTAGTCCAGTTTCCAATGCAACCTAGTCAAATTCCCAATTTACAGAACCAAAATCCAACTAGTCGGCTAATTAACCGCACTGCACTGGAATGGTCATATCTCAGGTTACCAAGGTCCGATTAAGGTGTTCTTGGAGGCGTTTAAAAGCTAAGAAGAATAATAAAACTTTCATGTTTTGTCAAAAGGCTAAATCCCAACGGATTATAGTGAATAAACACAACCAAATAGACTAAACTGTCCACGCGGAACTCTGGAATGTACCCTAGAACAGCGAGGGTATTTTCATCTTTTCACAAGCTACATAGCTCCGATTGAGCTGAAATGTTGTAGGAACCTATAAAATACCATTCTGTACAACTTTCATGTTTTAGGTCAAGCCTAATTTGGCCTCTAAATATGAGTTCCAAAACCGGGCAGAACTGAATTAGGAAATTCCAGAAATCTGAAATTTTTGGTTTCCAATGAAACTCTCTTCAATTCCTTGTTCCAAACTCTACCAAAGCCCCTTATATAATCTTATATATAACATCTATCAACCATACAACAAGTTTAGGCAGAAATTAATCAAACCCTAACTTGCTTAAATCATCCAAAATTCATCACAACAACTTGCATATCTTGTAATCAAGCCAAAACATGAACTAGATAGCATCTTAAACCAAAATAAAAGAATCAAAGCCATAAATTAGACTTTATACCTCAAAAACAAATCTTGAAAGAGTGATACTTCACCTCCTTTGGAATTTCTTAGTTCCCCAAGCTTCCCAACTCACAACACGCACTTTAATCGGTTTAGAATTTTGATTCTTCACTTGGATGATGTAAATCAAGAAGAAAATGGTGCAACTCTTGCTCTCCCTTTCTCTCTCTCTATTCTCGGCCAAGGAGCAGAAAAAAAATGAAGAAGAAAGGCTGCTCATGGTGTTAATTAAGGCAAGAGATTAGGATGAATCTTGACCACAAGCTTTGCCAACACTTGGCTCACCCTCCACCACAAAATTTTCTCTTTCTTCTCCTTGCATTTTGGCCACATATTTCGGTCAAGAGATAGCTATGAGGGGGAAGATATTTTGCTCAATTAGTAATGAGCTTGTATGGTAAGAAAGTAGTGGTCAAGTGGTGCGTTCAATCGCTAGTGCGCGGTTCCCGCCGGTTCGCGCCGTTTTTCTTAAAAACACACGTACTAGGGTTTTCACTTCCTATTCACTAATCTTGTATCATTGCTTCTAATCACATATTATTTCTCACTTAAAATTCATTTTTAATCACCAAATTTGATCCTTGCTTCGTACCGAAAATTCATCCGGCGAAAATCGCGAAAACCCTAATTTTTGCTCCAATCTTGAAACCAAAAGTGAAACCCTACTTTCAAAGTTCATTGCACTTATTGTGGGGTGATTGAGTAGTAGGACCATTATAAAGTGATATTTGTCAAAGAAAAGGGAATTTTTAAGAAAAATATAAGGAATTTGCACGGCTTCTGGCCGGATTCTCCATAAAACACTATTCACCAGAAATTTTTCCCTTTTCTTCTGCCGCGGGGCGTCACAGCGGGGTCCCTTTTCCTTTTCACAATCGAATTGGGCAGTCAGTAATCCGATGATCGGCACTTTCGCAGCGCAGACATTTTCCCTCTTTCTTCCAACAATTTGCCTCCGTATGATTTGGCCCTCCGCAATATCCGCAAGGACTACGAGTAGCCGAGACCGGTCCCCCCTGAGAGACATCACGTAACACCCCTGGTTGTCGTACTCCCCCGTTTCCCTTTCCAATCTTAGGGGGCGTACTTGTACTTTCTTGCTCAGAGCTACTCCCAGGAAAGCCCCTTTTCTTGGCTTGAAAGTTTTTCACCTGCAGCCTAGCATTCTCTACTCTTTGCGCCTTCTCTACGGCCTCGCTAAAAGCATTAATCTGGGCCACCGCGAGGTCCTTCTGAATTTCTACGTTCAAACCCTGGATAAAACGCCTTATTCGCCTCTGCTCTGTCATGATCAACTCAGGAGCAAATTTGGACAGGCGGGTGAACTGACTCTCGTATTCCACTACAGACTGGGCCCCTTGGCGAAGTCGGATAAACTCATCTTCCTTCCGCTCCTGGACTAGAGGAGGGAAGAATTTCGCGTTGAACTCCCGCATAAAATTCACCCAAGTCCTGGGCGTTTGTTCCCGTTTCCATTTTTGCCGAATAACGTTCCACCAGGAACGGGCCGCCCCTTCTAGTTCGAAGACGGGAAAAGTCACCTGCCTTTCTTCGGTGTAATGCAGGGCCGCAGAGATATCCACCATCTTCTCGAGCCACCTTTCGGCGACATCCGGGTCGGGCCCCCCAAGAAACTTGGGTGGAGCAAACTTTTGAAATCTTTCGAGAGCTCTGTCCTCGCTCTCGATATGGTTGCCAGGGTTTCCAGGATTAGGGTTCGGGTTTTGGCCCTGTTGCTGCACTACTTGTGCCAGCAGGTTGGTCATTTGCTGCATAGCGGCAGCTATTTGCACATTGGGATCAACCCTCGATTCAGGATTAGGTCCAGATGAGGTTTCCCCAGCACCCCTGTCCGGCGTGGGTTGCCTACGCCCGCGCCCACGTCCCCAGCCACTACGTGTGCCTTCCATTAATCTAAGCCAATTTAGGGTCGAGGTGCAAAGATAATATTAAAGATAATTCGAAGTATAAGCAAATAACAAGAGGTACACACAGATCAAAAGCATATATACACACAACTGGACCGAACCAGTCACACAGTAGCAGTCAATTAGATACAAATATGAGAGATCCATGAAAATAGCGGAATCATCCGAAAGTACTATGGACAGACTAGGTCACGAGTACAAAAATAACTCAAGAAGAGCTTTTTCCCCTCTAGAGCTCCGTCCATAATCCACGACAACCACACCATCTATATCTTAATCAAGGTTGATCACGTTTAACCACACCTGAACAAACCACACGAAGTTCCATAGAATCGCCTTTCTAGTTCGCCCAATCCTTTCTAACCTAGGCTCTCATTTCTTTTGTATCCGGGCGCAAGAATCCCATCTAAGATAATTCATAACTCGAGCCGGCCGGTCCCAAGCGTAAATCATCCATATTAAAGATTCCTACCCGACATACATACCTAGCTTCCTCAAGTCCCATGATAAAGATCTTTACACTTATGACATGCCCGGTTCATAACTTATGCTCAAAAGAGCACTTAACCCTTTTAGACACCTTCACCAAAAGCAGGACCATAACACCACTTGGCCCCAAGCTCACTCCGCGCAGAGACCAGCGAAATGGCTCTGATACCACCTGTGACAGCCCCACCTTTCCCTAAGGCGAACCAAAGGGGTTAGCGGACTGCCTGCCCAGCTCTCGCCAGGACTAACGGTTCAGTTTAGAGCAATCTAATACGTTCCGGAACTTACAAACGCGCGTAAACAGGTCAAAATCACAAAATAAAAAAAATGAAAATCGGAGTCGGCCATGAATAGTGACCGACACGTCAAAACTCAACCAAACATCAAGCAAATATTTACATGTTGAAATTAAGCATATACAATCCAAAGTGGTATACAAAAGTTATTCAAAAGTTGATACATATACGGTTTGCCAAATCAAAAGAGAAACGGACCCAAAAGTACATTTAGGGTTTCAATCAATGAGCTACACAAAAGATATGTCCATCTAACTCAATTCGGCAACCAACTATCAAATCCAGTCCAAAAGAATTTATTTTCCTGTAAGGAAAACAAAAGGAACAGAAAGGGGTGAGCTTGCGCTCAATGAGGTACCAGACATATTGCAGTAAAATCATGGCATTTCACATTTAACAAATCAGGTACACATGCCAGATTTAAAGTAAAGGAACCAATGATTCAAATAGGAAGGATACAGGTGGCTCTCAGGAGCCAAATTCCCATTTGCGTCACAGAAACTTGATCGAAATAATAGTTGACACTCCGTCAATGCTAAGGAATCAGTACCGTAGACTCCACTTTCTTCGATTCCTTCCACCTCACATACCCTAACCGGGCCCGAAATCCAATCAGATCAGAAATGGTAATATTCGAGTATACCGGAATCAAGGGTCTCAATATCCAAAGATCCCAAAACAGACTACCGTGGTTCGTTATCTAATCGACAAGGCCCTTGCCGGCCCGACTCGAGTAACTAGCCACATGGTGTGAGCTCAGAGGTCACAGAAAGGTCGTTGGAACAAGCTTCCAAACGTGTTAGTCCCACAGACAACCAAGAGGGGGGGGTGAATTGGTTTGATTAAAATCTTAACCAAGTTTATGCACTTTTTCGTTAATGAAAATTTACCTTCCTTTTTTAGTAATGATCAACCAAGTAGATTAGAAGACAATTGAAGCAATATGGATCGGAGAAGCAAGTATAGATAAGCAATGAAGATTTATTAAACAGAAATGTTAAAAAATAGAGAAACAAACCAGTGTCTACCAAGCTTTACCCAAACTGAAGACCAAACACAAGGAAGAGCAACTTCTCTTTTGATGAAGTCGATCAACTAGATGTACCAATGGGGGGCAACTTCCTCCTTGCCTTAAACCTCACTTAGTCAAGCTAGGAAGTTTTACAATCACTCAGAAAACCCTCAACAAAGCTACACTAAAGATCCTTTCAACCACAAAAGAAATGCTCAACAGAAATTCACACCACTTTAAAACAAATCTGCTTTGGAGACTATTTTCTAGCTAAAATATCTCACTAGATCTTGTAAACAAAGTGTGCTCAAGTTCCTACTTCGTTCAGACCAGTTTAATTTTAAAGAGAACCAGAAATGGGCTTCATCAATGCTTCCAACGGATAGAAGGCAGCTGAAGAGTCAACTAGCCGTTGGGGCTGTCGGACGTCCGACGATCGAATCATCGTCCGAACCAATCGTCCGATGATAGCCAAGTTGAGGTTCGGACGTCCGATAAGTTCTTTGTCGTCCGACAGCACAGCGTCCGACCTTGGGCCGAGAGCTAGCAAGTTATCTTGGAATTTTTCGGACGTCCGATGCGATTGATTAGCGTCCGATGGCAAGCGTCTGATCCTTCCGGACGTCCGATGCTTCTATGTGAGCGTCCGACGGTGCTTCCTTCCTGATGTTCTTCATCCTTTCGGACGTCCGACAGTTTCCTTTCGGCCGTCCGACCTGATTGTCCTGTTTTTGCTTCACATTTTGGTTGTTTTGCTTTTGATGACATATTCGAACCTGATTCTTGGATAGACAAAAACACTTGTTTTTGAAGAAGGTTAGATAAACATTTCAAAGTGCCAAGAATGACACACTTAAAAGACAATATCTTTGATCGGAACAAAACAATGACTAAATTCATTTATATTATTTCAATCTTGTTTGCCACATCCAAAGCATCGTAGTCTGGAGTCAATCAAACATATGCTTTCTTTGTTCCATCAGGCCTGATCAAAGTGTTCACTTTCTTGGACTGTATTTCAAAGAACTTTTGTGATCACCAAAACCAAGAATAACATTCTCCCCCTTTTTGATGATGACAAAACAAAAGTTTGAAATGAAATTTGATGATTGCAATGAAAGCTCCCCCTTTCAAAATAGACAAGAACTCCCCCTGCCATAGTGAATCAAAGAACTTTTGAAAACCTCCCCCTCACTAGACTGCCCATCCGAGTTTAGACAATCATCCAAAATCATGACAATTAAGTAACACACAACCAACATATCACCAATTCAATCCATCAGCAAAATCCAAATTTAATTAAACCATCAATCAATTCATCATATCCAACATTATCAATCATCAATCAGATCTCTCCCCCTTTTTGTCATCACAAAAGAGCAAACCAAAAACATCCATCTTATACACAAATACATCTTATCCAAAATGTAAACCAAAAACAATTCATTCCATTCACATAAACAGAATAAACAAACATCACCAGTACTTAAACATCACCAATAACTTCCATCAAGATACTTAGAAACATCACAGAACTTAAACATAAACAAGAATATCCATTATATTACACCTCAGTACTTAGATCATCCATCAACACACACCAAAAGAAACTGAGAATATCCATAACATAACATATTCTAAAAGAGACAAACAAAATGCAAATGTCCTAAATGATGATCTACGTGGATCCAGGTGTCCTCCGAGAAAGCTGATATTGGTCGAGATCCTCCTCTTCAGTGTCTTCATTATCTTCAGCAGCTTCTACAATTGGTGTCTTGCCTTTGTCTGATGTGGAAGACGGCCATGAGAGTCAACAGGAGTTGCGGGATTCGGATCTGAACGATTTGAACCTGGATCAGTGGTTCGAGGTTCTGTGTCATGTGAGACTTCCTCAACCACAGGTTGGAGGAAAAAGAGATTCTTTTTGTCAAGAAAAGGCAGTTTGTGCTCAAAGAATGGTGAGCATTTGAGAACCATGTTCTAGAGAAGAACCAGCTGTTGAGTTCTTGAAGAAGCTCAATACTTCATTACTGGAAGAGGAAGATTGCTTTATGGCAGACTTCTAGGGTGGAGATGGGAGTGAGTGAAAGTGACAGGCATCATGTGCAGTCTTAGACCTAAGTTTCACTGAGGAAGATGCACCCTTATAAGCCCACAGTTATCTTGAAAACCACGATTTTTCCTTTCAAAATACCCTTTTGTAAAGCATAAAGAAGATGCTTCTTTAGGACAAAACACCTAGAATAGGGACTTTGTTAAACTCAAAAATCTTTTTGAAGAAACTTTCCATAAGATAATTTTCTGGAGAATCAGTGCATAGCGAAGTAGAACTGCCACATGACCAAAACCAAAATCAATACGAATTTTTTCTTTGAAAACAATAAAAGAGGTACATCCATTTTGGTGGCATCAGTTCTGTGGCCATCAGTAGGCACAAGCAGGTGTTGAAATGATAGAAAAAGCAATTAAATTCACAGGGCAGAATCATTTCAATTTTAGCATCATCAGGTGAGGAAAAACTTCTTTTGAAATAGTAACATGTTTTGTCCCATCAAAAGATTGCAGCAGTAGGAAGCTCTTCATGAAGAAAAGAAATATTAGCAATTACTTTGCATAAACGTTCAATGGTAGTATTTAAAATGTGAGTTCACGATTTCAGATCAGATGATTAAGTGCTCCCCATTAAACCCTGGAAAATATTTCAGTTGGGTCAGAACCTTTGCCTTAGAGTTGGCAAAAAATTGATTGCAACATATCAGGATAGTAGACATTTGGCATAGAAATAAGATGTGGACCATTTCTGGAAAGCAAAATAGACTCAGAAATGGATCTAAACCAGTGGAGCGGAAAATTCAAGGGGTTTACAGTTCTTGAGGGATGACAACCCTTCTGGGATATTCCAGGAGTATGTCTTTCGCAGCATCATCAAAGAAATGTAGAAGGAGGAACTGATGTTGGAGGCGGTTGAGAGGAGTCCCTGTCCAGATTCAGCTGAGATGGGGTTGTGGGTAGGCCGTGACATTTGACCTTGATAGCTCCCCTTTTGAGAAGCGTTTGGATGGTCCGTTGACAGGAGGAAGAATTCCTCATCCTCATCCCTAGTGGATGCTTGGCGTCCGGCAGTAACTTTTCCTCCCCCTTAGATCACCATTGTTCTCTTAATGTTGGAAATGGAGGATGCAAAATAATGCACACAGCAGGTTAGGAAGTGAATCGCACAGAAATTTGGGACAAAAAACACCTTGAACGAGATTTGACAGGAGCGGTTATGGCAAGGAGTATTGTGAGGAAGAAATTGGATTGCCAAATGTTACTCAGTTTGGTGAATGATCAGGAGAAATGAAACGCAAACGATGGGAAATGTTTTGGTAGGTCAATTTGGGAATGGTAGTTACCCAGAATGTACGAATTGAGAGTGAGGGAAGAGAAGTTTTCGTCGAGAGGAAATAGGATATGAAGAGACTGAAGCCAAATAAGGAAGAAAGTTGATTTAAAACAAATATGAGCCGTTGCACTGTCGACGGCAACGAAGTCTTGTGCGTCCGACAGTTGCGGCCGAACAGGCGCAATTCTGGAAAATGGCTGAAGAACATCATCGGACGTCCGTTCATCTTCTTTCGGACGTCCGAAGACTTTGAGAAATATTAGGATGATTTTTCGATTATTCCTAATTTTGATCTTAGATGAATGAACTGATCTAATGGCAGAGCTTTGGTAAATATATCAGCAAATTGATCTTTAGAACAAACATAATTTACACATATTTCACCTTTTTGAACAAGATCACGAATAAAGTGATGCTTTATATCTATGTGTTTTGTCCTAGAATGATGAATAGGATTTTTGGTCAAATTGATAGCACTAGTATTATCACAGAATACAGGCATGCAATCATACAACAATCCAAAATCATTCAAAGTGTGCTTCATCCATAGAAGTTGAGCACAACATGCACTAGCGGCAATATATTCCGCCTCGGTGGTAGACAAAGAGATTGCACATTGTTTCTTGCTAAACCAAGAGACTAAACAATTTCCAAGAAAATGACAAGTTCCACTCGTACTCTTTCTATCCACATGACAACCTCCAAAATCAGCATCCGAATAACCATATAAAGCAAACTCATTAAATGTAGCATACCAAAGACCATAGTCTAATGTACCGTTCAAAATACCTTAAAAATGCTTTTTTACAGGCATTCAATGTGATTCTTTGGACAAAGATTGAAAATCTAGCACCAAGGCAAACAGCAAAACAAATATCAGGTCTACTGCGGTTAAATTAAAGGTAGGCTTCCGATCATACTCTATAATGCTTCATCCCATGATTACCCTTTCGTTCATCTTTGTCAAGCTTTGTAAAGTGCACATTGGAGTTCCAATTGTTTTGAGTCTCCATCCAAACCTTTTCAAAACTGTTTTTTTGGCAGCCTCTAACTAGTTCCTTTTTCGAAATTTCCTTTAGTAAGTCCATGTTAAAATGACAAAGTCTTCTATGCCACAACCAAGGATCTTCATTTGAAGCTTTAAGACATTTTAAGCTAGAAGAATCAACTTTATCAAGAATCACAATATATATGTCATTAAACCTCTTACCTTTGAACACAACATTGTAGTTGGAATCAAGTACAATGCATTCAAGCTTTTTAAACAACACATACAAGTCTTTATCACACAATTGACTAACACTAAGCAAGTTATAACCTAAGTTATCAACCAAGAGCACATTATGAACAAAAGTTTCACCATCCTTACCAACATCACCTATTCCAATTGTCTTAGCTTTCACATCATCACCAAATGTTACCTTTCCACTTGATTTTGATTTCAGCTTTATGAACAAGGAGGGATTACCGGTCATGTGCCTTGAGCAGCCGCTATCAATAAACCATTTGGACTTGTTTGTTCCTTTTTCCTGAAAAGATAAGGTGTTTGGTACCCATTTTAATTTTTGGGTCCATAATAGTTAGCATAGTATCTAACTAACCACATGCATTTCATCCCTTTGTTCAGATTTCTTTTCACATAGCAATCTCCTTTCAAATGCCCTCTTTGACAACAGAAATCACACATAATGAAAGAGTTCTTAACATGTACTGGTTTGATATATCTCAATCCACCTCTTCTATATGTTGTGAAGCCATGTGCAATTTTGTTGTGAGCAAATGTTCTTTGACAAGCAGTAAGATGGGTAGATGACATGTTTCTTTTGAGAAAATCCTGTTTTCTTGATTTCAAAGTTCCATCCAAGATGTCCATTCTTTTCTTCAAATCACCATGCTTTTCCTTCAGCATTTCACAAATATTAGTCTTTCTGTCAAGCTCGTTTTGAACAGCACATCCGGCTCTTACAAGGCATTCATTGTCAGTCTTTAGATGTTTATTTTGTTGAACCAGACTTGTATTTTCTTGAATGAGAAAAGCAATTTTCTGTTTTAACAGCTTGTTTTTATCATAAGATTCCTCAAGGCATTATGTAGCTTTTCAACCAAAAAGATTCAAGATTCATCATCTTCATCATCATCACTTTCAGATTGTGAGTGAGTTGGAAGATACCTCGGTTGATTCCAATAGCCATAAGGCCATTTGAGCTGATTCCTCTTCTTCTTCAAAAGCTTCCCCTCGGGTTGCATTCATTCCAAGTAATCTGAAAGTTGTTGAATCTTGCTTCGATCAGCTTTTCCATCTTTCACTCTCATGGCATTCATTTGCATTAGTGTCCAATCTGTCCACATTCGAGCATTTGTCCAACTGTTTCTTGTTGAAATCTGTTTTCCTTTGTACTTTGCGATAGATGGTTGATTCTGGAATTGCATTGCTTTAGACCTCCCCTTCTAAACTTTCTTTTAGTCAAAATCCTTTTTGAAGCCTTCGGTGATAAGAGCAAGATCATTATATCACCGATCCGAGTCTTCATCATCCAGGTGAGCTGGATCATCTTCACCTTGAGTAGGTCTTTAGAGCAAATTGTTCTCTTGCCTCTAGCATCCCTTCCTCCTTGCACTTTAGATTTCAGTTTCAACTTTCATAAGAGGTAGTGAGTAAATGATGATTCATAGCACAGAACTTAAATCCTTAGCCCTGTCTATTGCAGTCACTTTATTTTCCCATTCTTTGCCCAAAGCATTGAGAATTTTCCTGTTCTTCTCTCCCATGGTGTACTCTTTGCCCAACACCTCGAGATCTTTGATCAAGTCAGTGAACCTGCAAAACATTTTGTCAATATCCTCAAGAGGTTCAATCTTAAAAGATTCATACTTTGTGACCAAGATGGCCTTTCTCTGTTCTCTCACATTGTCACCACCTTCATGGATTTCTCTTAACTTATCCCACATTTCTTTGGCTGATTTACAGCCTTTCACTCTAATTGATTCATTTGAATCTAAGGCACTATAAAGAACATTCATGGCCTTGGCATTCAATGTAAGGTTAGTTCTATCTTGAG
>NW_020863185.1:0-17784 GCF_003713205.1 Coffea eugenioides
TTTTTTGAGATATTTAACTAAATGGTAAAAAAGTCAAAAGTCAATAGTTGTCTAACAAGTCCAACCAATGAGATAGTGACACTTGTCACTCCATTTAAAGCATCTCTATCCTTTTATTCTCTCTCTCAACAATCACATCACAACCTCTACTTATCTCTTAACACCCGATAAATTTTACACAGTATCCGAAACTTAACCTTATTGGCCGAATTTTTCCGAACTTTTCGCACTAGTGGGTCCCACGTCCGATATACGTTCTTAATTTCTCAAAAACTAACCGATACTAGAAAAATCATCTAAAACCTATATTTACTCATAAGAATTATCTGGGGAAAGTTCTAGTAAAGAAAAATGTAGAAAAGGCGGGCGATAAAGAAAAAAAAAAACCCACTTAAACTTTCTAATAAAATAAACTAGGGTTTTCAACCTTAACCGAGGTTAGGGTTTTACTCCTTAGCCTTAAAACCCGAATTCCATCCCACCGATTTACGAATAACCCTCATCTCAGCTTACGGACGGACTGGGGCCTCACAATCTCCCCCACTTAGGACAATTTCGTCCTCGAAATTAATTCTTTGGTCCAAGCGTACCTTCGAAACCCGCCGAAGGATTAGTCACTTCAGGTTGACCCATTGCATAGACTCTAGCTGGCCCTTTGGGTCGATTTTCCTCTGCATTTGACGGCTTAGCTGTAGTCCCTTCAGTCGGTGGCTTAGGTTTCTCCTTTTGTAACTTAGGGCACTGGGCGATCAGATGTTCTGCACTACCACACTTATAGCATCTTCGGATCGAACTGTTCTTCCAACAGTTTTCGTCAGTGTGATTGGCCCCACAGAAACCACAGATTGGCTTAATGCCCGCACTTGGCCCTCCACGCTGGGCACTCCTCTGGGGCTCTTGCCCTACTCGTCCTCCTCTTCCAAATTTACCCTGATTTAGGGTTCCTGCGGGTCGAAGACCATCTGTTCCTTGACTTTTCTTAGAAGGTGACTCACTTTGCGAGCTCTGTCCAGTCACCAAATGGCTCGAATCGGGTTGTCTTCGTTTCCTCTCATGAAAGGATTTTACCTGTCCCATAGCTGTCTCAATCCGCTGTGCTTTTTCTAGTGTCTGGCCAAACGTGTCCAACTGAGCAGCTGCAAGTGCCTCCTGGATCTCCACATTTAAACCTTGAACGAAGCGGCGGATTCGTTTTTGCTCCGTTAACACTAACTCCGGGGCAAAACGGGAGAGCTTTGTGAACTGGGTCTCGTACTCCGCTACACTAAGTGTCCCTTGACGCAAGCGGATAAAATCATCTTCCCGTTTCTCTTGTACGATGGGAGGTAAATATTTTTCACTAAACTCTCGTGTAAAGTTGATCCATGTCCAGGGGGTCTGTTCCCGCTCCCACTTAGCTCTGATCACATTCCACCAGGCTCGAGCGGCCCCCTCAAACTGGAAAACAGCAAAAGATATCTGCCGCTCCTCCGAATACCTAAGTGCGGCAAATATATCTAGCATACGGTCCATCCAGTTTTCTGCTAGATCAGGGTTAGATCCACCTACAAACTTGGGGGGTGCGAATTTTTGGAACCGTTCTAAAGCACGGTCCTCTCCCTCGTGATTGCCCGGATTATTTCCCGGGTTTCCAGCAGCATTCCCATGGCCCTGACCCTGTTGGTCAACCATACGTTCCATCAAGTCAGCCATTCGCTGGATGGCTGTAGCTACTTGGTCTGGCTCTTGTTCACGTTCCATTTCAGGGCTTCGTCCTCGCCCTCTACCTCTACCTCGAGTACCGGAGGCCATTTAAATGCCAAAAGTCTATGGATCCAAGCATAACGTGTGCTTAGTATTCAAACTAGAAACAAAACAAAACACAAACAGATACACGAAAGGCACACAAAGGATAGGTGCAAAAGATAATACTCGAATATATACATTTATTTACAAAGTCACACCAAAAGATATACAAATTACCCGACCTCCAGTCGGGTCAAAACCCAGTATACACACGAGCACTCTGGCTCCAAAATCTAGTCAGCCAACCAGATAACAAAAGAAATTAGCCAGGCCAGTTCTAACAAAAGTAATCTGCCAGCTAATCAAAATACGAAAGCGACCCTAAACGCCTCCCCTAAGGCCCCGGTTCCCTACGGAACCTAAAGTACCTAGCTCACCTATCTGCTCTGGCCCGGTAGCTCGTGGGGGTGCCTCCGCGGCCATGTCTAGTAAGACCCCACAATCAAACGTGATACTCCGGGCCCTCTCCCTGAGCTGCCTCTTCATAGCGAAGAGGTGCTGGTGTGTGTCTCGGAGATCCCGCTCCAGGTCCCTAACGCGCAACGCCTGCCAGCGGCTAAACTCTCTAGCCTCCTCCAGCTGCGCCCTCAAAGTCTCGACCGCCTGGTCTAGGTGATAACGCTCGTCATCCATCGCTAAGACAACCTCGTCAGGATAGCTATAGGTATACCAGCACGCACAGGGTCGGCGCGACACCTGGCCGAAGGGAGAATACAAAGTGTAGGGCTCCCCAAGCCTCTTCCGATAGCGGATCGCCCGCTTACGCAGCACCCGGTCATCCGAGCCCCTCCCACTCGGAGGTCTCGGTCCCGGTCCCACGCCGCTAGAACTGTCCGGATCCATACCTACAAACATTAATTCGTTAGTTAACCGGCATTTCAACTTAAAATATATCATTCAACTTAAAGAGAATCACGTAATCCTAATGAACCTATCACGTATGTCCCACAATTGCCTAAGTCCTCTAACCTAGGCGCTCTGATACCACCTGTGACGACCCCACCTCTCCCAAGGGCGAACCCAAGGGTATCGGCGGGCCGCCTGCCTAACTCGCGCCAGGACTCGAAACACAAAACTAAGAGAACTGTCTATAATATATACAACCTCAACAAGTTCTATTTACATCTTCAAAAGTATCAAGTCAAACCTCTCTAATATACTATAACAACAACCAGTAGAAGGTAGACCCTAAGGAGGGTCCTTATACAAACCACTAAAACAAAAACAAACATCCTAACTGTCCAACTATTACAAACGAGACCTAATTATACTAACGGCAGAGTCCCAAAGTTCCCCGCGTCGTCCCCTGCTAAGGAAAACAAAGGAAACGGGGTAAGCTAGAAGCTTAGTAAGTAAACAGGGGTAAAAACGTAAATTTCACGTAACCACATTTACACAGCAGGAGTAAAGCAAAAGCAGAAAAAAAACATCACATGATAAGGATACATATGGCTTCAAAGCCAAGTCATTTGCCATGCGTGATCTCCTGTCGACACTCCGTCGACCATAAATAAGGTCCGTAGAACTTCACTTGTACACCCACCGGACACCTTATCACCCTCACTGGCTAGTCATCTCACAAACTTGCCCGGGCGAACGAAATCACAAACTTGAGCTTGAGTCACAAGCTCGGATCTCAAACTTGGTTCACAACTCGGTGAACCGGATTCACAAACTTGGTGACCTCAATCCAAGTTGGACTGACTTCGACTAAGCCCTAACTGGCTCGAATAGTCCCTCGAGGTATTGAGATCAGCCCCAAACTCACAAATTTCACAAAATTATTCAAAAGTTACCCTGAGCCACAAGCTCAAGGGTTTTAGTTCCAAAATTGCTCAAGCCATGTATAGATAGGTGCGCAGATTAGGGTCTAGGTCGAGTGCTATAAAGTACACCCTCGCCTAGGTACCTCTTCATACAAATCGAAACACATAAGCAACGAACACACAAGAGCGGCCTGAATACTTACTCAAAATACCAAAAGTAGTACTAAAGCAAAATCGCTTCGCGCGTGTTCGCTAGTAGTGGGCCCCACCGGCTCCGCCTAACTCACCACTATCTGAAATAGAAGATTTTATCACATTATATCACAAACGGCTACTAACAGATCCAAAACAAGCAAAACGGCAAAAATCGGCACACGCGCTCGCGCGGAACGGCAAACGGAAACGGCCAAATCGGCCATCTCAAACCGTTTTGATCAAAGGTTAGGCTATAAATATCAGATCAAGATGAACGAGACACCGTTTCGAAGCTATGAGGAAGGCCTACGATTCTCATGAAGACACCTTAAACTAGATCCGAATCAACACAAGTCGAAATCATGGAAAACGGTACCAGAAGTTTGCACTTTGAATGACAGACAGGGTCTGTTTACTGGACCATAACTTCTAGCTCACAAGTCCAAATCAGGAAATTCCAAAGGCATTAGAAATCTGAGACATAAGGCTAAAACTTTGATGTTTTGGCCAAGACCTGAATCCACTCAGAACAGAACGAAAACTGAGTGTCAAAGTACCCGTCAGAACTGTCCAGATACAAGGCAGTTCTGACGATCAATCTTGTTTTGGTCATAACGGAAGCTACGGAACTCGGATTTCCACGCACTTTATACCGTTTCAAAGCTGAGACCAAGATCTACATTTCTTACGAAGGAGTTGACACCCTGATCGTACGAGATAAAAACGGAAAACCCACGGTCAGAAGCTGAAATTCAAAACGTACACAAACTAATGTCTAAAACAGGCTTGAGTGTTCTGTCTATAACTCAGAATACGCTAATCCGTTTGACCTGAAATTTTACAAAAATATTCAGGACTTAAGGGGATACAATGTTGAAGAAGGCAACTTTGTCCAGTTTTGAAGGTAACAAGGTCAAAAATGCAAGACACTATACCAGAATCGCAAAACCGGTTCACAAACCGTATTCTAGTACAAACATCATAACTCAGCCTACACAAGGCCAAATCCAAAAATTCCAAAGCCATCTGAAAGCTTAGAAACAGGGATACATTTCATCAGAAGACCTCAACACCCAAATCCAAAACAATTCCAGGCAAAACAACCCATTTCAGACGCAGTTCTAACATCCTGATGAACCCAGAACAGCAATAGTAATTTCAGTTTACCTCATTCTACACTACTCCAATTGACCTGAAATTTTACAGACACCTTTAAAACATCAATACCTACAACTTTTATGTTTTAAGTCAAGGCCAATTCGGCCTCTATCTAGGACCAAGAATTTCGGACAGAATGAAGAACCAAGAACCCTAATTTTCCAGAATTTCTTCCAAAACAGAAATTGATTGCAATTATCAATCATTTACACCTACTAGAGTTATTAAACATCATTTCCAATCATCAAAGATAGCCACACCATCATGATCATATTAAACCAGAAAAATCACCAATAAATTGAAAACTTCATCAATTCATCCAAAAGCAAGAAATAACCACGAAATTCATCACTTTAACTATCACTAGGCATCAATTAAGCTTCATTAGATGAAGGAGAAGGTTCATTCATTACTCACCTAGTAAAACAAGAGAGAGAGAGTTGCTTGACACCTTAGCTTATCCAAACACTTCACCAAACTACTAAATAACACCTAATGAAGAGATTTTATGGAGTAGAAACAAGTTTATGTGATTGTTTTGGAAGATTTGAGCTAGATAGAAGCTAGAAATTGGAAGAGTTTTCTTTCTTCTTTGTTCAAGATGGCCGACCAAGAGGGAGGAGGAAAGAGTGAATTTTTGGTAAGTTTTTGAGATATTTTAACTAAATGGTAAAAAGTCAAAAAAGTGAATAGTTGTCCAACAAGTCCAACCAATGAGATAGTGACACTTGTCACTCCATTTAAAGCATCTCTATCCTTTTTCTCTCTCACATCAATCACATCACAACCTCTACTTATCTCTTAACACCCGATAAATTTCACCCAGTGTCCGGAACTTAACCTAATTGGCCGAATTTTTCCGAACATTTCGCACTAGCGGGTCCCACGTCCGTTATATATCCTTAATTTCTCAAAAACTAACCGATACTAGAAAAATCATCTAAAACCTATATTTACTCATAAGAATTATCTGGGGAAAGTTCTAGTAAAGAAAAATGTAGAAAAGGCGGGCGATAAAGAAAAAAAAAAACCCACTTAAACTTTCTAATAAAATAAACTAGGGTTTTCAACCTTAACCGAGGTTAGGGTTTTACTCCTTAGCCTTAAAACCCGAATTCCATCCCACCGATTTACGAATAACCCTCATCTCAGCTTACGGACGGACTGGGGCCTCACAATCTCCCCCACTTAGGACAATTTCGTCCTCGAAATTAATTCTTTGGTCCAAGCGTACCTTCGAAACCCGCCGAAGGATTAGTCACTTCAGGTTGACCCATTGCATAGACTCTAGCTGGCCCTTTGGGTCGATTTTCCTCTGCATTTGACGGCTTAGCTGTAGTCCCTTCAGTCGGTGGCTTAGGTTTCTCCTTTTGTAACTTAGGGCACTGGGCGATCAGATGTTCTGCACTACCACACTTATAGCATCTTCGGATCGAACTGTTCTTCCAACAGTTTTCGTCAGTGTGATTGGCCCCACAGAAACCACAGATTGGCTTAATGCCCGCACTTGGCCCTCCACGCTGGGCACTCCTCTGGGGCTCTTGCCCTACTCGTCCTCCTCTTCCAAATTTACCCTGATTTAGGGTTCCTGCGGGTCGAAGACCATCTGTTCCTTGACTTTTCTTAGAAGGTGACTCACTTTGCGAGCTCTGTCCAGTCACCAAATGGCTCGAATCGGGTTGTCTTCGTTTCCTCTCATGAAAGGATTTTACCTGTCCCCTAGCTGTCTCAATCCGCTGTGCTTTTTCTAGTGTCTGGCCAAACGTGTCCAACTGAGCAGCTGCAAGTGCCTCCTGGATCTCCACATTTAAACCTTGAACGAAGCGGCGGATTCGTTTTTGCTCCGTTAACACTAACTCCGGGGCAAAACGGGAGAGCTTTGTGAACTGGGTCTCGTACTCCGCTACACTAAGTGTCCCTTGACGCAAGCGGATAAAATCATCTTCCCGTTTCTCTTGTACGATGGGAGGTAAATATTTTTCACTAAACTCTCGTGTAAAGTTGATCCATGTCCAGGGGGTCTGTTCCCGCTCCCACTTAGCTCTGATCACATTCCACCAGGCTCGAGCGGCCCCCTCAAACTGGAAAACAGCAAAAGATATCTGCCGCTCCTCCGAATACCTAAGTGCGGCAAATATATCTAGCATACGGTCCATCCAGTTTTCTGCTAGATCAGGGTTAGATCCACCTACAAACTTGGGGGGTGCGAATTTTTGGAACCGTTCTAAAGCACGGTCCTCTCCCTCGTGATTGCCCGGATTATTTCCCGGGTTTCCAGCAGCATTCCCATGGCCCTGACCCTGTTGGTCAACCATACGTTCCATCAAGTCAGCCATTCGCTGGATGGCTGTAGCTACTTGGTCTGGCTCTTGTTCACGTTCCATTTCAGGGCTTCGTCCTCGCCCTCTACCTCTACCTCGAGTACCGGAGGCCATTTAAATGCCAAAAGTCTATGGATCCAAGCATAACGTGTGCTTAGTATTCAAACTAGAAACAAAACAAAACACAAACAGATACACGAAAGGCACACAAAGGATAGGTGCAAAAGATAATACTCGAATATATACATTTATTTACAAAGTCACACCAAAAGATATACAAATTACCCGACCTCCAGTCGGGTCAAAACCCAGTATACACACGAGCACTCTGGCTCCAAAATCTAGTCAGCCAACCAGATAACAAAAGAAATTAGCCAGGCCAGTTCTAACAAAAGTAATCTGCCAGCTAATCAAAATACGAAAGCGACCCTAAACGCCTCCCCTAAGGCCCCGGTTCCCTACGGAACCTAAAGTACCTAGCTCACCTATCTGCTCTGGCCCGGTAGCTCGTGGGGGTGCCTCCGCGGCCATGTCTAGTAAGACCCCACAATCAAACGTGATACTCCGGGCCCTCTCCCTGAGCTGCCTCTTCATAGCGAAGAGGTGCTGGTGTGTGTCTCGGAGATCCCGCTCCAGGTCCCTAACGCGCAACGCCTGCCAGCGGCTAAACTCTCTAGCCTCCTCCAGCTGCGCCCTCAAAGTCTCGACCGCCTGGTCTAGGTGATAACGCTCGTCATCCATCGCTAAGACAACCTCGTCAGGATAGCTATAGGTATACCAGCACGCACAGGGTCGGCGCGACACCTGGCCGAAGGGAGAATACAAAGTGTAGGGCTCCCCAAGCCTCCTCCGATAGCGGATCGCCCGCTTACGCAGCACCCGGTCATCCGAGCCCCTCCCACTCGGAGGTCTCGGTCCCGGTCCCACGCCGCTAGAACTGTCCGGATCCATACCTACAAACATTAATTCGTTAGTTAACCGGCATTTCAACTTAAAATATATCATTCAACTTAAAGAGAATCACGTAATCCTAATGAACCTATCACGTATGTCCCACAATTGCCTAAGTCCTCTAACCTAGGCGCTCTGATACCACCTGTGACGACCCCACCTCTCCCAAGGGCGAACCCAAGGGTATCGGCGGGCCGCCTGCCTAACTCGCGCCAGGACTCGAAACACAAAACTAAGAGAACTGTCTATAATATATACAACCTCAACAAGTTCTATTTACATCTTCAAAAGTATCAAGTCAAACCTCTCTAATATACTATAACAACAACCAGTAGAAGGTAGACCCTAAGGAGGGTCCTTATACAAACCACTAAAACAAAAACAAACATCCTAACTGTCCAACTATTACAAACGAGACCTAATTATACTAACGGCAGAGTCCCAAAGTTCCCCGCGTCGTCCCCTGCTAAGGAAAACAAAGGAAACGGGGTAAGCTAGAAGCTTAGTAAGTAAACAGGGGTAAAAACGTAAATTTCACGTAACCACATTTACACAGCAGGAGTAAAGCAAAAGCAGAAAAAAAACATCACATGATAAGGATACATATGGCTTCAAAGCCAAGTCATTTGCCATGCGTGATCTCCTGTCGACACTCCGTCGACCATAAATAAGGTCCGTAGAACTTCACTTGTACACCCACCGGACACCTTATCACCCTCACTGGCCAGTCACCTCACAAACTTGCCCGGGCGAACGAAATCACAAACTTGAGCTTGAGTCACAAGCTCGGATCTCAAACTTGGTTCACAACTCGGTGAACCGGATTCACAAACTTGGTGACCTCAATCCAAGTTGGACTGACTTCGACTAAGCCCTAACCGGCTCGAATAGTCCCTCGAGGTATTGAGATCAGCCCCAAACTCACAAATTTCACAAAATTATTCAAAAGTTACCCTGAGCCACAAGCTCAAGGGTTTTAGTTCCAAAATTGCTCAAGCCATGTATAGATAGGTGCGCAGATTAGGGTCTAGGTCGAGTGCTATAAAGTACACCCTCGCCTAGGTACCTCTTCATACAAATCGAAACACATAAGCAACGAACACACAAGAGCGGCCTGAATACTTACTCAAAATACCAAAAGTAGTACTAAAGCAAAATCGCTTCGCGCGTGTTCGCTAGTAGTGGGCCCCACCGGCTCCGCCTAACTCACCACTATCTGAAATAGAAGATTTTATCACATTATATCACAAACGGCTACTAACAGATCCAAAACAAGCAAAACGGCAAAAATCGGCACACGCGCTCGCGCGGAACGGCAAACGGAAACGGCCAAATCGGCCATCTCAAACCGTTTTGATCAAAGGTTAGGCTATAAATATCAGATCAAGATGAACGAGACACCGTTTCGAAGCTATGAGGAAGGCCTACGATTCTCGTGAAGACACCTTAAACTAGATCCGAATCAACACAAGTCGAAATCATGGAAAACGGTACCAGAAGTTTGCACTTTGAATGACAGACAGGGTCTGTTTACTGGACCATAACTTCTAGCTCACAAGTCCAAATCAGGAAATTCCAAAGGCATTAGAAATCTGAGACATAAGGCTAAAACTTTGATGTTTTGGCCAAGACCTGAATCCACTCAGAACAGAACGAAAACTGAGTGTCAAAGTACCCGTCAGAACTGTCCAGATACAAGGCAGTTCTGACGATCAATCTTGTTTTGGTCATAACGGAAGCTACGGAACTCGGATTTCCACGCACTTTATACCGTTTCAAAGCTGAGACCAAGATCTACATTTCTTACGAAGGAGTTGACACCCTGATCGTACGAGATAAAAACGGAAAACCCACGGTCAGAAGCTGAAATTCAAAACGTACACAAACTAATGTCTAAAACAGGCTTGAGTGTTCTGTCTATAACTCAGAATACGCTAATCCGTTTGACCTGAAATTTTACAAAAATATTCAGGACTTAAGGGGATACAATGTTGAAGAAGGCAACTTTGTCCAGTTTTGAAGGTAACAAGGTCAAAAATGCAAGACACTATACCAGAATCGCAAAACCGGTTCACAAACCGTATTCTAGTACAAACATCATAACTCAGCCTACACAAGGCCAAATCCAAAAATTCCAAAGCCATCTGAAAGCTTAGAAACAGGGATACATTTCATCAGAAGACCTCAACACCCAAATCCAAAACAATTCCAGGCAAAACAACCCATTTCAGACGCAGTTCTAACATCCTGATGAACCCAGAACAGCAATAGTAATTTCAGTTTACCTCATTCTACACTACTCCAATTGACCTGAAATTTTACAGACACCTTTAAAACATCAATACCTACAACTTTTATGTTTTAAGTCAAGGCCAATTCGGCCTCTATCTAGGACCAAGAATTTCGGACAGAATGAAGAACCAAGAACCCTAATTTTCCAGAATTTCTTCCAAAACAGAAATTGATTGCAATTATCAATCATTTACACCTACTAGAGTTATTAAACATCATTTCCAATCATCAAAGATAGCCACACCATCATGATCATATTAAACCAGAAAAATCACCAATAAATTGAAAACTTCATCAATTCATCCAAAAGCAAGAAATAACCACGAAATTCATCACTTTAACTATCACTAGGCATCAATTAAGCTTCATTAGATGAAGGAGAAGGTTCATTCATTACTCACCTAGTAAAACAAGAGAGAGAGAGTTGCTTGACACCTTAGCTTATCCAAACACTTCACCAAACTACTAAATAACACCTAATGAAGAGATTTTATGGAGTAGAAACAAGTTTATGTGATTGTTTTGGAAGATTTGAGCTAGATAGAAGCTAGAAATTGGAAGAGTTTTCTTTCTTCTTTGTTCAAGATGGCCGACCAAGAGGGAGGAGGAAAGAGTGAATTTTTGGTAAGTTTTTGAGATATTTTAACTAAATGGTAAAAAGTCAAAAAAGTGAATAGTTGTCCAACAAGTCCAACCAATGAGATAGTGACACTTGTCACTCCATTTAAAGCATCTCTATCCTTTTTCTCTCTCACATCAATCACATCACAACCTCTACTTATCTCTTAACACCCGATAAATTTCACCCAGTGTCCGGAACTTAACCTAATTGGCCGAATTTTTCCGAACATTTCGCACTAGCGGGTCCCACGTCCGTTATATATCCTTAATTTCTCAAAAACTAACCGATACTAGAAAAATCATCTAAAACCTATATTTACTCATAAGAATTATCTGGGGAAAGTTCTAGTAAAGAAAAATGTAGAAAAGGCGGGCGATAAAGAAAAAAAAAAACCCACTTAAACTTTCTAATAAAATAAACTAGGGTTTTCAACCTTAACCGAGGTTAGGGTTTTACTCCTTAGCCTTAAAACCCGAATTCCATCCCACCGATTTACGAATAACCCTCATCTCAGCTTACGGACGGACTGGGGCCTCACAATCTCCCCCACTTAGGACAATTTCGTCCTCGAAATTAATTCTTTGGTCCAAGCGTACCTTCGAAACCCGCCGAAGGATTAGTCACTTCAGGTTGACCCATTGCATAGACTCTAGCTGGCCCTTTGGGTCGATTTTCCTCTGCATTTGACGGCTTAGCTGTAGTCCCTTCAGTCGGTGGCTTAGGTTTCTCCTTTTGTAACTTAGGGCACTGGGCGATCAGATGTTCTGCACTACCACACTTATAGCATCTTCGGATCGAACTGTTCTTCCAACAGTTTTCGTCAGTGTGATTGGCCCCACAGAAACCACAGATTGGCTTAATGCCCGCACTTGGCCCTCCACGCTGGGCACTCCTCTGGGGCTCTTGCCCTACTCGTCCTCCTCTTCCAAATTTACCCTGATTTAGGGTTCCTGCGGGTCGAAGACCATCTGTTCCTTGACTTTTCTTAGAAGGTGACTCACTTTGCGAGCTCTGTCCAGTCACCAAATGGCTCGAATCGGGTTGTCTTCGTTTCCTCTCATGAAAGGATTTTACCTGTCCCCTAGCTGTCTCAATCCGCTGTGCTTTTTCTAGTGTCTGGCCAAACGTGTCCAACTGAGCAGCTGCAAGTGCCTCCTGGATCTCCACATTTAAACCTTGAACGAAGCGGCGGATTCGTTTTTGCTCCGTTAACACTAACTCCGGGGCAAAACGGGAGAGCTTTGTGAACTGGGTCTCGTACTCCGCTACACTAAGTGTCCCTTGACGCAAGCGGATAAAATCATCTTCCCGTTTCTCTTGTACGATGGGAGGTAAATATTTTTCACTAAACTCTCGTGTAAAGTTGATCCATGTCCAGGGGGTCTGTTCCCGCTCCTACTTAGCTCTGATCACATTCCACCAGGCTCGAGCGGCCCCCTCAAACTGGAAAACAGCAAAAGATATCTGCCGCTCCTCCGAATACCTAAGTGCGGCAAATATATCTAGCATACGGTCCATCCAGTTTTCTGCTAGATCAGGGTTAGATCCACCTACAAACTTGGGGGGTGCGAATTTTTGGAACCGTTCTAAAGCACGGTCCTCTCCCTCGTGATTGCCCGGATTATTTCCCGGGTTTCCAGCAGCATTCCCATGGCCCTGACCCTGTTGGTCAACCATACGTTCCATCAAGTCAGCCATTCGCTGGATGGCTGTAGCTACTTGGTCTGGCTCTTGTTCACGTTCCATTTCAGGGCTTCGTCCTCGCCCTCTACCTCTACCTCGAGTACCGGAGGCCATTTAAATGCCAAAAGTCTATGGACCCAAGCATAACGTGTGCTTAGTATTCAAACTAGAAACAAAACAAAACACAAACAGATACACGAAAGGCACGCAAAGGATAGGTGCAAAAGATAATACTCGAATATATACATTTATTTACAAAGTCACACCAAAAGATATACAAATTACCCGACCTCCAGTCGGGTCAAAACCCAGTATACACACGAGCACTCTGGCTCCAAAATCTAGTCAGTCAACCAGATAACAAAAGAAATTAGCCAGGCCAGTTCTAACAAAAGTAATCTGCCAGCTAATCAAAATACGAAAGCGACCCTAAACGCCTCCCCTAGGGCCCCGGTTCCCTACGGAACCTAAAGTACCTAGCTCACCTATCTGCTCTGGCCCGGTAGCTCGTGGGGGTGCCTCCGCGGCCATGTCTAGTAAGACCCCACAATCAAACGTGATACTCCGGGCCCTCTCCCCGAGCTGCCTCTTCATAGCGAAGAGGTGCTGGTGTGTGTCTCGGAGATCCCGCTCCAGGTCCCTAACGCGCAACGCCTGCCAGCGGCTAAACTCTCTAGCCTCCTCCAGCTGCGCCCTCAAAGTCTCGACCGTCTGGTCTAGGTGATAACGCTCGTCATCAATCGCTAAGACAACCTCGTCAGGATAGCTATAGGTATACCAGCACGCACAGGGTCGGCGCGACACCTGGCCGAAGGGAGAATACAAAGTGTAGGGCTCCCCAAGCCTCCTCCGATAGCGGATCGCCCGCTTACGCAACACCCGGTCATCCGAGCCCCTCCCACTCGGAGGTCTCGGTCCCGGTCCCACGCCGCTAGAACTGCCCGGATCCATACCTACAAACATTAATTCGTTAGTTAACCGACATTTCAACTTAAAATATATCATTCAACTTAAAGAGAATCACGTAATCCTAATGAACCTATCACGTATGTCCCACAATTGCCCAAGTCCTCTAACCTAGGCGCTCTGATACCACCTGTGACGACCCCACCTCTCCCAAGGGCGAACCCAAGGGTATCGGCGGGCCGCCTGCCTAGCTCGCGCCAGGACTCGAAACACAAAACTAATAAAATGATAGTAAACCAAAAGAGAACTGTCTATAATATATACAACCACCACAAGTTCTATTTACGTCTTCAAAAGCATCAAGTCAAACCTCTCTAATATACTATAACAACAACCAGTAGAAGGTAGACCCTAAGGAGGGTCCTTATACAAACCGCCAAAACAAAAACAAACATCCTAACTGTCCAACTATTACAAACGAGACCTAACTATACTAACGGCAGAGTCCCAAAGTTCCCCGCGTCGTCCCCTGCTAAGGAAAACAAAGGAAACGGGGTAAGCTAGAAGCTTAGTAAGTAAACAGGGGTAAAAACGTAAATTTCACGTAACCACATTTACACAGTAGGAGTAAAGCAAAAGCAGAAAAATAACATCACATGATAAGGATACATATGGCTTCAAAGCCAAGTCATTTGCCATGCGTGATCTCCTGTCGACACTCCGTCGACCATAAATAAGGTCCGTAGAAACTTCACTTGTACACCCACCGAACACCTTATCACCCTCACTTGCCAGTCACCTCACAAACTTGCCCGGGCGAACGAAATCACAAACTTGAGCTTGAGTCACAAGCTCGGGTCACAAACTTGGTTCACAACTCGGTGAACCGGATTCACAAACTTGGTGACCTCAATCCAAGTTGGACTGACTTCGACCAAGCCCTAACCGGCTCGAATAGTCCCTCGAGGTATTGAGATCAGCCCTAAACTCACAAATTTCACAAAATTATTCAAAAGTTACCCTGAGCCACAAGCTCAAGGGTTTTAGTTCCAAAATTGCTCATATACACTAGCCATGTATAGATAGGTGCGCAGATTAGGGTCTAGGTCGAGTGCGATAAAGTACACCCTCGCCTAGGTACCCTCTTCATACAAATCGAAACACATAAGCAACGAACACACAAGAGCGGCCTGAATACTTACTCAAAATACCAAAAGTAGTACTAAAGCAAAATCGCTTCGCACGTGTTCGCTAGTAGTGGGCCCCACCGGCTCCGCCTAGCTCACCACTGTCTGAAATAGAAGATTTTATCACATTATATCACAAACGGCTACTAACAGATCCAAAACAAGCAAAACGGCAAAAATCGGCACACGCGCTCGCGCGGAACGGCAAACGGAAACGGCCAAATCGGCCATCACAAACCGTTTTGATCAAAGGTTAGGCTAGGAATATCGAATCAAGGTGAGCGAGACACCGTTTCGAAGCTATGAGGAAGGCCTACGATTATTATGAAGACACCTTAAACTAGATCCGAATCAACACAAGTCGAAATCATGGAAAACGGTACCAGAAGTTTGCACTTTGAATGACAGACAGGGTCTGTTTACTGGACCATAACTTCTAGTTCACAAGTCCAAATCAGGAAATTCCAAAGGCATTAGAAATCTGAGACATAAGGCTAAAACTTTGATGTTTTGGCCAAGTTCTGAATCCACTCAGAACAGAACGAAAATTGAGTGCCAATGTACCCGTCAGAACTGTCCAGATGTAAGGCAGTTCTGACGATCAATCTTGTTTTGGTCATAACGGAAGCTATGGAACTCGGATTTCGACGCACTTTATACCGTTTCGAAGCTGAGACCAAGATCTACATTTCTTACGAAGGAGTTGACACCCAGATCATACGGTATCAAAACGGAAAACCCACGGTCAAAAGCTGAAATACACAAACTAATGTCTAAAACAGGCCTGAGTGTTCTGTCTATAACTCAGAATACGCTAATCCGTTTAACCTGAAATTTTACAGAAATATTCAGGACTTAAGGGGCTACAATGTTGAAGAAGACAACTTTGTCCAGTTTTGAAGGTAACAAGGTCAAAAATGCAAGACACTATACCAGAATCGCAAAACAGGTTCACAAACCGTATTCTAGTACAAACATCATAACTCAGCCTACACAAAGCCAAATCCAGAAATTCCAAAGCCATCCGAAAGCTTAAAAACAGGGCTACATTTCATCAGAAAACCTCAACACCCAAATCCAAAAACATTCCAGGCAAAACAACCCATTTCAGACGCAGTTCGAACATCCTGATGAACCCAGAACAGCAATAGTAATTTCGGCTTATCTCATTCTACACTACTCCGATTAATCTGAAATTTTACAGGCACCTTTAAAACATTAATACCTACAACTTTCATGTTTTAATCCAAGGCCAATTCTGCCTCTATCTAGGACCAAAAATTTCGGACAGAATGAAGAACCAAGAACCCTAATTTTCCAGAATTTCTTCCAAAACAGAAATTGATTGCAATTATCAATCATTTACACCTACTAGAGTTATTAAACATCATTTCCAATCATCAAAGATAGCCACACCATCATGATCATATTAAACCAGAAAAATCACCAATAAATTGAAAACTTCATCAATTCATCCAAAAGCAAGAAATAACCACAAAATAACTATCACTAGGCATCAATTAAGCTTCATTAGATGAAGGAGAAGGTTCATTCACTACTCACCTAGTAAAACAAGAGAGAGAGAGTTGCTTGACACCTTAGCTTCTCCAAACACTTCACCAAACTACTAAATAACACCTAATGAAGAGATTTTATGGAGTAGAAACAAGTTTATGTGATTGTTTTGGAAGATTTGAGCTAGATAGAAGCTAGAAATTGAAAGAGTTTTCTTTCTTCTTTGTTCAAGATGGCCGGCCAAGAGGGAGGAGGAAAGAGTGAATTTTTGGTAAGTTTTTGAGATATTTTAACTAAATGGTAAAAAGTCAAAAAAGTGAATAGTTGTCCAACAAGTCCAACCAATGAGATAGTGACACTTGTCACTCCATTTTAAGTATCTCTATCCTTTTTCTCTCTCACATCAATCACATCACAACCTCTACTTATCTCTTAACACCCGATAAATTTCACCCAGTGTCCGGAACTTAACCTAATTGGCCGAATTTTTCCGAACATTTCGCACTAGCGGGTCCCACGTCCGTTATATATCCTTAATTTCTCAAAAACTAACCGATACTAGAAAAATCATCTAAAACCTATATTTACTCATAAGAATTATCTGGGGAAAGTTCTAGTAAAGAAAAATGTAGAAAAGGCGGGCGATAAAGAAAAAAAACCCACTTAAACTTTCTAATAAAATAAACTAGGGTTTTCAACCTTAACCGAGGTTAGGGTTCTACTCCTTAGCCTTAAAACCCGAATTCCATCCCACCGATTTACGAATAACCCTCATACCAGCTTACGGACGGACTGGGGCCTCACAATCTCGCTCACTTAGGACAATTTCGTCCTCGAAATTAATTCTTTGGTCCAAGCGTACCTTCGAAACCTGCCGAAGGATTAGTCACTTCAGGTTGACCCATTGCATAGACTCTAGCTGGCCCTTTGGGTCGATTTTCCTCTGCATTTGACGGCTTAGTTGTAGTCCCTTCAGTCGGTGGCTTAAGTTTCTCATTTTGTAACTTAGGGCACTGGGCGATCAGATGTTCTGCACTACCACACTTATAGCATCTTCGGATCGAACTGTTCTTCCAACAGTTTTCGTCAGTGTGATTGGCCCCACAGAAACCACAGATTGGCTTAATGCCCGCACTTGGCCCTCCACGCTGGGCAATCCTCTGGGGCTCTTGCCCTACTCGTCCTCCTCTTCCCAATTTACCCTGATTTAGGGTTCCTGCGGGTCGAAGACCATCTGTTCCTTGACTTTTCTTAGAAGGTGACTCACTTTGCGAGCTCTGTCCAGTCACCAAATGGCTCGAATCGGGTTGTCTTTGTTTCCTCTCATGAAAGGATTTTACCTGTCCCCTTGCTGTCTCAATCCGCTGTGCTTTTTCTAGTGTCTGGCCAAACGTATCCAACTG
>NW_020863186.1:0-36547 GCF_003713205.1 Coffea eugenioides
ACTAGCAATTCAAAGCTTCCCTTTCAAAATCACTCCACCCAAAAGCTTTAACCTTCCAAGAAGCTCACTTGTACGGAGTGGTTTCAAAATCTATCGGTGAAATTCCAAGATTGAAGCAAAAATCAAAGATGAAGATTGAAGAGTTTTTCTCTCCTTGCTCTCAAAGCTCACGGTTGGACAGGGAAGAAATGAGATATTTTGGACCAAAAAGATGATAAGAAGGAAGAAAAAACGCTGGTCAAACCAGCTGTCCTGTCACAATCCGGCCGATTTCTGGCCGGATTCCTGGCCGGATATGAGGCAGAGACGAATCAAATTTTTTTCAAAACTGCACCACAATCCGGCCAACAATCCAGCCAAGAAATGGCCGGATTTTCGGCCGGATTCGGTCCTTCAGCATTTTCGTAAAATTTTTCCTCTTTTCCAAGTTTGAATGCCATGCTCAAACGTAGTTCTAACACATACACATACATACATATCTCATATATAATTGCACATAACAAAAAGGCCTTCCCGTTTTTTTAAAACGATTAGTGGACAAAACTTCAATTAAACGGGAAACGGGAATAAACCAAAACACTTAGAAAGTATGGAAGGTTTAGGGTTCTCACAGTGTGTATTAAATTTGGTGGTTAAGAGTGAGTTTTAGATAAGAAAAAGTGTGTGATTAGAAGTGATAATAATAAGCTAGTGAACTATAAGTAAAAAAATACAAGTACAAGAGAGTTAAGAAAAATAGGCTTGAACTGACGTGCACTGTTTGCTTCCGATTGAGTACCCCACTTGACCAATGCTTTCTTACCCTAATCTCCTTATTTTTATTTCATCTAATACTCCCTAAATTAACCCTTAAGTCAGCCACCATTATTGACTAAAGAAAAGAAAAAGAAAGAAAAATTTGGGGGATGCCAAGTGTTGGCAAACAACACCACCTTTGACCAAAGACCTCCCTAGTATTTATCTTGAATATTTCACCAAAATTCTATCATTTTCCCTCATTTTGGCCGAATTTAAGAGACAAGAAAAGAGAGAAAAACTTCCATTTTCCTAGCCTTGATTTCATGCTCAATCCATGAGGTATTCAAACACCAACCCAAATCTATACTGATTAATTTTAAGCTAGGCTTGGAGGGAAGCTTTTGGTGGAGTCACTTGAGAAAGAAAGTTCTTGTCTTGCAACTTCTCTTGGGGTCTTGACGTATTAAGCTAAGAAACTCTTCTTCCCTTTCTTATGTTTCATTTTATTGGATAGATGACTTGAATATGGAAGTTTTATGGAAGATATCATGAAATTGTAGAGTAGAAGTGAATTTCCAGCAATTGTAGTAGATTCTGCCATATTTCTACACTGTATATTCGTCCAGGATAAAGGCCGAATCAGGCCTTGCTAAAAACATGAAAGTTGTAGGGAATGGAGTTAGGAATCTGCATGTAAAATTTCACCTCAATCGGAGCACTGTATCATGTTAAATGACTAAAATACCCCTGACTACCAAAAGCCCTATTTCGCAGGCAACTTTCTATTTTCTCTGAGATTTCATATTTTGACCTTCAAAATGCATGAACTGGGTATCGATGTCTTCATAGGAAATGTAGATCTCTGTCTCAGCTTCGAAACGCCATAAAATTTACCCTAATCTGATAAACGTAGCTTCAGTTGTGACTAAAACTCCGAGAGATGTCAAACCTGCTGCTTAGCTATTTGTCTTTAAAACTAGTTTCTAGCTTCTAGCTTTGATTTGGATGGTTGCATTGCTCGAATTGACTTATTTTTGGATGACATTGAGCCGAGTTGAAGAGATATTATGTTAAGCTTATTTATGTATTGAATTGGGCTGAGTTAAGGAAAAAAAATGAAGCCATAAATGGCTGGAAAATAGCTAAATACAAAGGGCATGCTACCCAAATTTTTGCTCTAGGGTTAGACAAGTGAACTTGAGACTTGAGCGACGACTCGAGGTTGAAGCGAATTTCGCTTGTTTATGGTATTTGATTTTTCTTTAGTACGAGGTACATAAGTTGAAAAGTTTGCCGAAACTCGTACCCTTTAACAAGTAAAAGTAGCGACACTTAAAAAAATGATTTTCTGGAGTTTTTATACTAAGTGTTACTTCAAGAATATAAATTACTTCTCTATCGAAACTAAAAGAGCAAGCATGAGTTTTCTAGGGTTTGATAAGCCATATGACCACAACTTAGACAAGTTTCATTTATTTGATTTTCTTGAAACGAAACTTCTATGTTTCGAACTTTAGAGAGTTTTACATTTTTAAATGATATTTTATCGCAGATTTGGACTCCAACCAAGGAGTTGGACCTGAACGTGATTTTTGAAAAGCACTAGATCTTTCGTAAGTGTTCTTGTAGGTTATGCTTCAAATGACTATGCGGATTGTTGTGAATGTTTGATTAAATGTTAAATGTTTTCAATGATTGCTAAAATGAATTTTTGCTAGGTGAGTGTGTACTTTATCGTACTCGACCTAAATGAACGTGAAATTTTCAATGATTAAATAATTAAATGCTACTTGTGCATGAATGTAAGCCTTTTGGCTGAACTGGGCCCTTGCCCTTCGTTGCCAATTGACTCGAGCCAGATGCGGACTCGGTCGGGCGACTGGTGACCCTGGGATAATGTTTGGTATATTCGAGTATGACCATGAAGATTGGTGGAGACTGGCCAGTGAATTGGCTAGTGGTAGGAAATGAAATCAATGAATGAATGTCAAGAACATTGGAGGAGTTTTCACTTGCAAATATTTTCTAATAATTGGAGGAATAAGGAAAATGGTTGGCGAATGAATGAACGAATGGCTCCACGTTAGCATGTATCCTTTTAATGAGTGTGTTCTCATTGCTTTTATGTTGTAAATGTTTTCCTGTTTGGTTGTTCTTAAATGACTAATGTTCTTATTTTAATTACTTGATTATGTGTATGGGAACCTCACTGGGCTTTTAGCTCATTCCACGTCATTTGTTTTCCTTACAGGGGATACGAACGAGGCGTGAGACTTGTACAGGCTAGCGTAGTCTAGTTTTAGGAAATTTTACGATTATACTCGCACTAGTCGCTCAATCTGGAACTCATATCTTTTGATATATTTGGAATTGTATGGATGTTTGAGATAGAAATGAATGTATTTGTATGTTCCAAACTTGGAAACTGTTATTTCCTTTATTCTTGAGGTTTCACCCTATTTTCTTGACGTGAGTGAGTGAGTCCTAGCGAGAGTTGGGCAGGCGGTCCGGTAAACCCTGAGCTACGTCCTAGGTGGAGGTGGGGTCGTCACATGTACCACACTCAATCCGAGTGGAAGGTCCCTCTCATCCCTTCTCAGTACCTCTATCTTGATTAAGTCGATTGGAGTGTTATTTCATCGACCATACTTATTCTTGCTTGGGTATACTCGAGTATTACCACCACTATTTCTATTTGGCGTGCGGGCCCGGTAGGGGGTGAAACGACGGATGGGGATTCGTGTCAAGTGAATTCTACGGACTTGTTATTTGCGTGATTGACGAAGTGTCAACAAAATAAAATGATATCCAAAATCATGAAATGACTAGCTTGTGGATTAGCTCCTGAGAGCTCCTATATCCTTTTAATGAACATGTTTTAGTCCTTTTGTGGCTTTACGTGGAACTATTGTTGTTATTCGGTGCATGTGCCACTTGAGTTGAATTATGGTACTTGTTTTACTTGCTTGCTTGTTTTCTTTGCCTCACTGAGCGTTAGCTCATTCCTTTTAGTTTGTTTTCCTTAGCAGGCGTTGGCAACGTGGAAGCGGGCAAATAGACAGTTCAAGAGTCGGCGTCTAGCTTTAAGCAACTTGCCATCCTAGTTGTACTTGGTGATTTGATTAGATGACTTAGATTTTATCCGTTTGATTGTATGTATAAGTAGGGATAACTCGGAATATTGGATGGTCTGTAATATTTAATCATGAAGTTTTGATACTTACTTTGAGGTTAATACTATTGGAGTTTTGGAATTGTTATTATTCTCTGAGAATCATGAGTGAGTCCTGGCGAGAGTTGGGCAGGCGGTCCACCAAACCCTTGGGTACGCCCTAGGAGAAGGTGGGGCTGTCATAACAGGTACATTTCCATTCACGCAAATCTACTACTACACATTTTCTCGGACCACAATCAACCTCATACTTGTGACCACCGACCCAGGTCACAACAAATGTCCTACTCAACCTTTGATTCTTGTCAATCTTTTCTGCTATATTAGGATAGATTTTTCCTTGAAACTTTTGGATTCCAGGTCTCTTCATTAGAATTCTCTGCATCAACCTCCTCCTTATCCATTCAAACATCCCAATGATAGGTAACTCTCTTGCTTCTAATATATAGTTGTTGAATGACTTATTTAGGTTGTTTACCAGAATGTCACATTTACTACTTCCTCTAAAATGTGATCTACTCCAAAGAGTTGGTGGAATTCTGCTCAACCATTCAGTAGCATCTTTGTTTGCCTTTTCTAGATCATTCTTTACCACTTTCCATTCTCTTTCATTGCCAGCACTTGCAGCGGCCCAAACCATGTCTTTCGTTTCTTTTCTTTTGAACATTTGGTGAAAATTCTAGTACATATGCCTTAAGCAGAATCTATATTTCGAATCTGCAAATAGTTCATTCACAGCATGTACAAGCCCTTTCTATCTATCTGAGATGAAGGTCCAAGGAATGTCATCCCATCCCACGCCCAGATCAGCTATTAGCAACTCCAAAAACCATTTCCAGGAGTCATACCGCTCTACCTCTACCATAGCAACTAGTATTGGCACCATGTTGCGCTGCCATCTCTGCCAAGTGCTGACAATAATTGGCCACCAAATGCTGCCTTAAGAAAACAGCCATCTTGACCAATTATTGGTCTACAACCATCAAGGAAACCCTGCTTGCATGCATGCAAGCAATAATATAACCTTTCAAATGTCCTTCTTGAACCATCAGCCGGTTTGTCAATCTGAATATATACAGTACTTCCAAGATTTGTGTCTCGAATAGTGGCTGCATAACTCCAGAGTTTTTGATATTGCTCCATGCCCGTGCCAAGCATCATATCCTTTGCCTTACATTTAACTCTACCAATCTTAACAATTGATACATTGATCATTAAATCTCTTCCGATGTCATTCTTCAAGCCCATCAAATCAACTTTTGGGTTATCCCTGATCTTATCTTGATACTTGTTGCTCAGATATATGGCTATTGCATGCTTGTTTTTATATTCTCAAGCACACACATGCTCAACCCTTAATGACTTTATTTGAAGATTGATTCATCTTGAATTGGTGCTGCACGAATCCTCCAAGTACAACATTTTGCATATTTGGCAATAATTTTCTTGGAGTAGTTTTTCACCCAAGTAGCTTCACAACCGTCTCTAATTAGACATTCACACATCACAAATCTAAACACTCTAAAATTAGTAAACTTCTGCCCCACTTTCAGCTCAAAGTGTGGCTTCCTAAACTCAATTCAGGATTAAAGTCAACACAATCATCCTCTTCATCCGAAACCACAGGTTCTTGCCAATTCTCTTCAGTCACCTCAGCATTCACTAACCTTTCATCTTGTGCTCTCAAATCTAATTCTCCAACTATTGTAGTGTCTTTTTCAATGCTTACAGCTTCATCTTGTGATGGAATATGTGATGGCCTTTGAGATGAAACAGGTGGTGGAATTTGTTGAATCACATCAGACCCTCTAGATTGCTTGGTTTTACTAGCCTTTGTCTTCTCACAGCCCCACTTTTAGCAGAATTTTTTTCATCTGTCTTTCCAGCAAATGAGAATACATTCATAAGCAATTTTGAGGAAACAGTGGTGCCATCAGCTTTCTCCTTGTCTCCATCACCTTTTTGGTTGTTGTCTCCAGTGACTTACTAGAAAGTAGTCGTTGTCTCCTACAGCATCTTTCTTGGGTGCAAAGATGTCTTTATCTTCTATTGTTTCCAACCCCTCTTTTAACCATTCTGGCTTTTCATCATCTTCACATGCACCTGTCCTCATAGTGTTAGTGACCCCACCATCTTCACATGCACCTGTATCAGGGCCTTTATTTTTTATTATTGAGTCACCAAGTTTTTCTTTAGTACTCTTACCATCACTGACCCTACCATCTTCAGGCTCTTTTTCAAATGGTTCATCACCACTACAAGCATAAATTAGCCTTTCATTTGACAAGTTCCAATGTGCTTGGTTCATTAATTTAATATCATCATTGTCTCTAATTGGGTGTAGGCCACCATCCAAATCAACGTCTGGGACACAAAACCAAAACATTACTATGACAACCCGAAAAATTATTTTATAAATTCTCTTATTTCTGAAAATTTTAATTTATATGTTTTGTTAATTACCTTGCTTGCCTTAATTTCATGGTAATTTTCTTGATTGAGTCAAGAGTTATATCATTTCTCTTTTTATCTTTTAGTGCATGTTAAGTTTTATAGAGTATTAAGGTAGTTTGACCGACTAGTGAGTTGTATGCATTATATTTGGTAGATGAGAACGAGTGTGGTGCTAGAGGAAGTATGTGATTTGTGAGGCCCCAGTCAGTTCGTAAGTTGATATTAGGGTTATTTATTATTCGGTGTGGTGCAAGTAGGGTTTTAGGGCTAAGGAGAAACCCTAATCTTGGTTAAGATTGAAAACCCTAGTTTATGTATTATTATTTGTAGGTTCGAGCTATAATTCATATTCGGTGTTCTAGTGTATGTTTTGGCATACGTAAGTTTAGGATTCGTTTTAGTTTACAAAGGTTTAGCAAGTTTGAAATGGTTAGCAAACTCTAGATTAGCAAACCTCTAGTGTTACAATTTATTAGAAAGCTTAAGTGGGGTTTAAAAACCCTAATTTTGCCAAAGTTATAAAAGTTGTTGTTTGATTGTTTTTATTATGGAAAAAGTATGTTTAAGTATAGGTGATTAAGAGAGGAAAGTGATTAGTGAAGTAATTAAGCGTGATTACCTTTTTTAGACTAGATTAAGTTATGACCTATGGAGTTAATTGAAAGATTATCAAATGTTTGAGGGCAAGAGTAGAAGAAAAGCTAGGTTGAAGTGCAAGGGTTTAAAAGGCAAATAAAGCATTTTATGTGATTGGTTATTCCTGCAACATTTCAGGTCAAACGGATTGGTGTAGCCCGAGTTATAGACAAAACACTAGCACATGTTTTGTACCCTGAAGTGTGTTACGTTTTGACTTTTGCTTCTGCCCATGTTTTATCCGTTTTGATAATGTGCGATCTGGGTGTTGATCCCTTCATAAGAAATGTAGATCTTTGTTTTAGCTTCGAAACGGTATAAAGTGCGTCGAAATCCGAGTTCCGTAGCTCCCGTTATGACCAAAACAAGATCGATAATCAGAACTGCCTTTGAATCTGGACAGTTCTGACAGGTACTTTGGCACCCAATTTTTGTTCTGTTCTGAGTGGATTCAGGTCTTGTCCAAAACATCAAAGTTTTATCCTTATATCCCATCTTTCTAATGCCTTTGGAATTTCCTGATTTGGATTTGTGAGCTGGGAGTTATGGTCCAGTAAACATACCCTGTCCGTCACTCTAAAGTGCGAATTTTTGGAACGATTTTCCATACTTTCAACCTATTTCTGTTCAGATCCAGACTTAGGTGTCTTCATGAAAATTGTAGCCCTTCCTCTTAGCTTCGCAACGGTACCTCATGTACCTTGATCCGACATTCCTAGCCTAACTTTTGATCAAAACGGTTTGAGATGGCAGATTTGGCCATTTCCGTTTGCCGTTCCGCGCGCGCGCGGGCGCCCATTTTGCCGTTTCCGCACTTGCATGTGCCGATTTTGCCATTTTTCTTGTTTTGGGCATGTTAGTGGCCGTTTGTGATAATATGTGATACAATCTTCTATTTCAGACAGTGGTGAGCTAGGCGGAGCCGGTGGGGCCCACTACTAGCGAACACGCGCGAAGTGATTTTGCTCTTGTACCACTTTTGTATTTTGAGTAAGTATTCAGGCCGCTCTTGTGTGTTAGTTGCTTATGTGTTTCGATATGTATGAAGAGGGTACCTAGGCGAGGGTGTACTTTATCGCACTCGACCTAAACCCTAACTTGCGCACATATTTGTACATGGCTTGTGTATATGAGCAATTTTGGAACTAAAACCCTTGAGCTTGTGGCTCGGGGTGACTTTTGAATAATTTTGTGAAGTTTGTGAGTTTGGGGCCCGATCTCAATACCTAGATGGACTATTCGAACCGGTTAGGGCTTGGTCGAAGTCAGTCCAACCTGGATTGAGGTCACCAAGTTTGTGAATCCGGTTCACCGAGCATGTGGACCAAGTTTGTGACCCGAGCTTGTGAACCAAGCTCCATTTCGTTTGCTCGAGCAAGTTTGTGAGGTGTCTGGCCAGAGAGGGTGATAAGGTGTACGGTGGGAGAACAAGTGGAGTTCTACGGACCATTATTTGTGGTCAACG
The DNA here is from genome assembly GCF_003713205.1 of Coffea eugenioides. Classification (NCBI taxonomy): domain Eukaryota; kingdom Viridiplantae; phylum Streptophyta; class Magnoliopsida; order Gentianales; family Rubiaceae; genus Coffea; species Coffea eugenioides. The sequence continues at coordinate 8,466 of NW_020863186.1, forward strand.
CAGTGTCGGCAGGAGATCATACATGGCACATGAATTGGCTTTGGAGCCACCCGTATCCTTATTATGTGATGTTATTTTTCTGCTTTTGCTTTACTCTTACTGTGTAATTGTTAATATGTGAGATTTACGCTTTTGCCCCTGTTTACTTGCTAAGCATATAGCTTACCCCTTTTCTTTTGTTTTCCTTAGCAGGGGCCGACGCGGGGACTTTTGACACACACACTAGTATAGTTAGATTTGCATGTGATAGTTGGACAATTAGGATGTTTGTTTTAGTTTTGGTGGTTTGTATAAGGACCCTCCTTAGGGTCTACTATTTGGTTTTGGTTATATTCATAAGGATGTAATGGGATGATTCGAACACTTTTGGGATTGTATATATTGTGTATATAGTGCTCTTTCGGTTTATCTAGTTTTATTGCTTTAAGTTTCGAGTCCTGGCGCGAGCTAGGCAGGCGGCCCGCTAATACCCTCGGGTTCGCCCTTGGGAGAAGTGGGGTCGTCACATGATTAAAAGTGCTAAGAGTACATTAGTGAATCATAAGTTAAAACAAAAGTACAAGAGAGTTAAGGAAATAGGCTTGAATAGACGCGCGCCGTTTGTTACCGGTTGAGGACACCACTTGACCAATACTTTCTTTCCCTAATCTTCTTATTTTCCTTTTCATTTTTCATTCCCTAATTTTCCCTAGGGCTGGTCAAAATTCTTGACCAAGAGAGGGGAGGAAAAAAAAAAGAAGGAAAAAGGGATGCTTGCCAAGTGTTGGCAATCAAAGCTTTCTTTGACCAAAGCTTTCCTTCCATCTTTATCTTTTTTATCACAAAACTTCCCTTCATATTCTTCCTTGTTGGCCAAACAAAAGAGAGAGAAAATGAGAGAAGAGAGCTTCAAGTTCCATCTTGATTTTGCCTTGCTTGAGTGAGAAATCAACAAGAATCACTAGTTTAGTCCGAACAAAGTTGTAACAAGGAGCTAAGGAAGCTTGTAGTGGAGTTGTTTGGAGAGGAAAGCCTTGGTTCTTCACTTTCTCTTGGGGTTTTGAAGGTACTAAGTTGGAAAACTTCCTTTCTCTTTCTTATCTCGCAATTTATGGAGAAGATGACTTGAAATTGGAAGTTTTATGGATGATAACTTAGATTGGTAAAGATTGGTGAAATTTCAGCCTAGGGTTTTATGTTTTTCAGCCTTGTTTTATATTGTTCATCCATGATATGATGGTATCTAGCTTGGTTATGGACTTGTGCGAAAATTTGTAGCTTTATTGTGACTTTTTAGCTTCCAAATAGGAATTTTCAGCTTTAGTTCTAAAATTCCAGCTTTAGTAGTGAATTTTCCAGCCTTGATATGTGATGTTTATATGTTAGAGATGAGCTTAAATTAGTTGGTTTTGTAGCCTAGTATAAGGACCCCTTTTTCCTTATAACTTGTGGACTTGATTTGGGTTGTTTTGCCATGAAAGTTAGCCTTGGAAATTGGAGGAAAATTGAAGGACAAATGGGGGAAATGCTGTCCGTTTATTTTCTTGAAGTATAAGTGAGTGAAAGTGAAAATGGGAATGTGATTTTTGAATGGTTTGGACTTAGATTGCTTAGGGTTGCTTGAGTCCACTCTAGTGGTGGTATATGAACTGCAATTTTGTCAAAATCCATACACTTTGCATGGTGAACGTGTGATGCACCGAATTTTAGAATATTGTTTTCAAAGAGGATATTAAGGTTTATTTATTTTGTTTTGTTTTAAAACCTTGTTTTGTTTTAAAAAACTAGAAACCTTAAATTTTAATCAAAAACCCTAGTTTTACTTGTGACTAAAAAGTTGTTGTTTAATTGAGTTTATGTATGACAATACATGCTTTATGATAAGTAATTATAATAGGTAGGTGGTTAGTAGGCTCGTGAGGTGTAATTGAACTTGATGGATTGTTGGATTACATTAAGTTGGTGAGCTAGGGAGTTGTAAAATCTCTCATGTTTTTCTTACAAATTTCCTTTTAGTTGGAATCCATTACGTTAGGATAGCTTTACTACGCATTCACTCCCTCTATAGCTGCAATCAATCATAGAATCAAGGGTTTTTCCTTTAGGTTCCTAGTTCGCGTACCTTAGGGTTTTTGCATATTTTGGCCGTATGATCACTTGGTGAGGTGTGGGTACTAAATTGGGTAGTTAAGAGTGAGTTTTATATAAGAGAAAGTGTGTGATTAGAAGTGATAATAATAAGTTAGTGAATTATAAGTTAAAACCCTAGTACGTGCGAAATAAGGAAAAACGGGTTGAACCGATATGTACCGTTCGTTACCGATTGAATACACCACTTGACCACCACCTTATTACCTTAATCCTCTTGTTATTAATGCATAAATATCATCCCGTAATCAGCCAAGATAGGGCCAAAATTGTTGACCAAGAAAAGAGGGGAAAAAAAGAAAAATTTGAGCTTTGATCTTGAGGCGACACTTGGCAACCATCCAAGGGTTGTTTGACCAACCAATTTCCTTCATTTTTATCACCAAATTAACTTTCTTTCCTCTTCATTTCTGCATTTTCTAGCCGAGCTTAAGGGAGAGAAAAACCAAGTGAGCAAACTCCAATTTTCACCTTGAATCATCTTCATTTGTGAGAAATCACCCAATCCAAACCGATTAAACTTTCATTTTAGTACTTAGGAAGCTTTGTGTGGTAAAAGTTGTAGAAGAAAGGGGTGTGGTTCTCACCTACAAGCACTTTTTGGAAGGTATTATGGCTGTCTTTCCTTTTTGTCTTCCTTAATCTTGTTTAAGTTTGGATAGAAACTCATATTCTTGGCTTATGATGGTTAATTAGTTAGTTTTGAATGATATGTTGAAATGTTTGGCTAGGGTTTGATATTTTCAGTTGTGATTATTGTTTTTATCTATTATATGATGTTGATGACCTTAGATAGGGACTTGGGGTAGTGATTCAAGACATAAATGTGATTTTCAAGCATTGAATCATCAAATTCCAGAAATTGTAGGCCAATCTGTCCTGTTTCTGACCTGTATATTCGAGTATGATAGAGGCTGAATCAGGCTTAGGTCAAAACATGAAAGTTGTAGGGAATGGAGTTATATAGCTTCCTGTAAAATGTCAGCTCAATCTGAGCACTCTAACATGTGAAATGACAAAATTACTCCTGATTGCCAAATGCCTTTTGCGCAGGTAGTGTTCTATTTTCTCTGAGATAGCACATTTTGACCTTGAAAATGAACTAATTGGCTGTCAATGTCTTCATAAGACTTGTATTTCTCTGTCTCAGCTTCGAAACGGTATAAAGTGTACCCCAAACTGATAAGCGTAGCTTCAGATGTGACCGAAACGCCAAGAGACGTCAAACCTGTTGTTTTGTTGTTTGTCCTTAAACTTGGTTTCCGGTCGTATTACTAGTATTGTTTTGTAAGTGAATGACATGAAGCCTAGATGAAGGGCATGCCGCCCAAATTTTCACTCAAGGGTTAGGTGGATGTACTTGCAACTTGAGCAAAGATTTGAGGACGAATTGAACTTGAATTGTCTAGAGTATATAAGCTGAAATTTGGCCGAACCTCGTACCCTTGGGAAAAGTGAAAATAGCGACCACTAAAAATACGTTTTCCTTGTCTCTTCGACTCAAATGGGAATTCCAAAAATTTTAATCGCTTCATTGCCAAAACTAAAACAAGCGCGCATGCGTTTCTTTACAATTTTTGCCGTTTTGGCCGTTTTAGTCCTTATTTCCATTGTGATGGTTGTTTAACTGATAGTTAAGTATAATCTTCTATCACAGGCAGTGACGACCCGGACGGAGTCGGAGGTCCCGTGATTTGCATGCTAGTTGTTTTGGGTGAATAATTGGGTTTGTTTATGTGATAAATTGTCAAAGTTCTTTGTTTATGTTAAATGGGTACTTAGGCAAGAGTGTACTTTATCTCACTCGACCTAAGCCCATTCTCTGTTCTTGATTCAATATGTGAAGACACATGCCTTGTGTTGAATTGAACCCCTTGTGCTGTGTGCTGTTGGGGTGATTACATGACTTGAGTATTTTGATGAGTACTTTGTTGAGAGATATCCTTTGTTGAGAGATTGGATATCTCAGGGCTTGCTTCCAGCCCGGTTCCAAGGGTAGACGGACTATTCAAGCTGGCCGGAACTTGGTCGAAGTCAGTTCTATGCTAACCTTGGGATTTTGTTCTTTGTTAAAGTAAAGTGATTTTGCTTTTTGCTCGAGCTGTTGTGTGCTGTTGACTGGCCAGCGGGGGTTGACAAGGGAACGGGGAAAGTAAGTGGAATCTACGGATTATGAGTATTTTGGTTGACAGAGTGTCAACAGGTGGTCAAGCTCGGGGAATTTAACTGGCTTTGAAGCCACTTGTATCCTACCATTGTGATGTTACATTTGTATTTATTGATGTGAAATATCTTGGTTTACATGTTTATTTGGACGTTTTGCCCCGATTATTCACTAAGTATATAGCTTACCCCATTCCATTTGTTTTCCTTAACAGGGGCCGACGCGGAGAAAGCTCGGAAAGGTGTATAAACTTTTGGTTTATAGAATAGTTGATTTTGCCCTAGTACTTGTTATAAGTTGATTGGTAAGATGTATATATTTGTTGTGGTGATTATAGTTAGTAGCTTCTCTAGGGTTTACTTTTTGGTGCTAGTAGTGTGTATGGTTTGATGTAATCATTTATACAACTTTTGAAGATGTAATAGGGTAAATGGAACTCTCTTTTGAGTGAAGTCTATTTTCTCGTTTTTAAGTATCGAGTCCTGGCGCGAACTAGGCAGACGATCCGCTAAACCCTTTGGTACGCCTCTGGGTACGGTGGGGTCGTCACAAAACGTGATGACCATTTTAAACATGATGTTTAGTTGCGTATGTTAGGTTTTAAACTTAAAATATTTTACCTATTTTCTTCCCAAAAACAAAAGGAGAGAGCAATAATCTTGCGTATGATTTTACTTAAAACACTTGTTACAATCTATTTCTTTGCATGTGCGCTAGTTTTAAGCCAAGACAAGAGGTTTAAATGAAAGGAAATGAGTTTCTTCCAATCATTTTAGGTCGGACAATTTCCAACTTTTCACTTTGAAAGTCTTGACCTAATTTTCTCAAACATTTGACTATAATCGATGTTCATGTGCTCCAAAAGACTCTTGAAATATTGATTTAGTGTGCACATGAGGTTCTCTTCTCAATTTGAACCAAAAATGTTATGTTTTTTATAAGTTATATAGGCATAAAACTTGTAAATTGCTGCATTTTCTAAATGGAAGTTGAAACCTCAATTTCTTCATGTAAATTGGCTTTGTACTGCTAGTTTTAATATAGTATATGACCACAGGACTCGAGAGAGTTCAAAAGGACGAACCAGGGTTAAAGTGAAGGATTGCGATTGATTGGTGATTGTTTCTTGCATGTTGTGCTTCCAATGACTATGTGAATTGTTGTGAATGTTTGCTTGAATGTTAAATGCTTTAAAATGATTGTTAAATGGATTTTCGATAGGCGAGTGTGTACTTTATTGCACTCGACCTAAGTGAACGTGAAATTTTCAATGATCAAATGATTGAATGTTACTTGTGCATGAATGTAAGCCTTTGGTTGAACTGGGCCCTTGCCCTTCGTTGCCAGTCGACTCGAGTTAGAAGCGGACTCGGTCGGGCGGCTAGTGACCCTGGGACAATGTTTGGTATGCTCGAGTATGACCACGAAGTCTGGTAGAGAACTGGTCAGTGAATACAATGCAATGATTGTAATGAATGAAATAAATACTGAAGGAATTTTCACTGTTAAATGTTTTCAAATGATGGAGGAATAAGGGAAATGGTCAGCGACTGAATGACTGAATGAATGGCTCCAAGTGAACACGTATCCTTCCAATGATTGAATATTTATTTCTTGAATGACTGTTTATTACTGTGCCAAGTGTTCAAACTGTTAAAAGTAATACTTCCATGTTTTATCTACCTGATTGCTTACTTAGGAACCTCACTGGGCTTTTAGCTCATTCCTTTAGTTTTTATTTTCCTTACAGACGTGGATGTCGGAGCAATAAAGTGTGAACTAGAGTGTATAACCCTCTTGTACTTATACTTTTGGTAGATAGAATGTATTTTGACATTTGATGTTGTATCATACATTTGGCTTTTGGTTGTAAATAAGTTTGAATTTTGGTTGAATTGTAGAACTTCAATGTTATTTTTGAAGGATTGCACGGTTAATCTTGAGAGTTGATTGAAGCGAATGAGTGAGTCCTGACGAGAGTTGAGCAGGCGGTTCGCCAAATCCTTGGGTACGCCCTATGTGACGACCCCACCTTTCCCTAGGGCGTACCCCAAGCGCTAGCGGATCGCCTGCCCAACTTTCACCAAGACTTACTCACTCACATTAACTTCAGAGATAACATTAAATGCAAAGTAAGCACAAAATTCCTAAAGAAATATTGCATCTATCCAACTTCACAAAACATTCATACTTAGGTGCACAGCTAAACGGATAAAAATACAAGTAATTCAATCACCTTACCTGATACGAACTCGACCCAGCAAGAACCTGTCTTGAAGAACCAAGTCGATCAGGCAGCAGAAGGATCTATCTTGATCAGGTTATGGAACAATAACTACCTTACTAGACCTAAAGAGAACCCGTCTCTCCAAACCTAGTGGATTGGTTATTGGTTATGGAACAATAACTACCTTACTAGACCTAAAGAGAACCCGTCTCTAAAAACCTAGTGGATTGGTTATTGGCTTGAAAGAACCAGATGATGTGATCATCTTGCCTTGAACACCACAAGTATCCAAGCTAAATACTTGATACTGTTCAAGGAGAAACGCAAGTTCCATCAAGGAACTCCATAAAAGGAGACAACTCTCTTTTTATTAATTCATCCTCCATCTCCCCCAATAGTTAAATAAAGTTGGCTATTTATAGCCATACAAGACTCAAAACCCTAATCTAAATTGGAAACAATACAAGCTTCCTTATTTGACTTGACACAACTTCCTAAATAAATTTGAAAGTAATTAACTACTTTTCTAAAACTCTAATTCAATTAGAATAGGAAACTAACTGACTCAATTGGCTTAACTATGGTCAACATGACCTTAGCCTTTATTTCCCTTAATAACTCAAGACTAACTAACAAGTATTGCTGGAAACTTACTTAAATAAATAACAAGAAATAAGCATGACAAATCTTCAATGATTCTTGAACCCAATTGCACCATCAACCATCAATCGAATTTTCTTGAATTTGAAGGGAATCCAAATCTTCATGTTCTCATCATTCCTGTGAGAGCCCGTATTTCCCTAATATTTTTTCCCTAGGGTTTTTTTTTCCTTTAATGGCATGTTTTCTGCATTTTCTGGCTTAGAAATATTTTCTTGGGGGATTTTATGAGCAATTATAGTTTTTAGATAATTTTTCTAGTATTGGAGAGTTTTTAGAAAATTAAGAATATATATTGGACGTGGGACCCACTAGTGCGAAAAGTTCGGAAAAATTCGGTCCATAAGGTTAAGTTTCGGATACTGTGTAAACTTTATCGGGTGTTACGAGATAAGTAGAGTGTATGACATGATTGATGTGAGAGGAAAAGAAAAGGATTGACATGCATTAATGGGGTGCCACGTGTCACTTGGTGGTTGGTTGGACTTTATGGTTTACTATTCACATTTTTGACTTTTTTGACCAAAGGTTAAATATCTTCAAAATTCATTAAAATTTCCTCATTCTTTCTTCACCATAGCCGGCCCTCTCAAGCTCCAAAAGGAAGAGAACTCCATCAATTTTCAAGCTTCTACTTGGTGCAAATCACCCAAAAACATTAGCTTACATCCATTTTACTCCATAACATCTTTCCTTTTAGTGATAGTGAGTGGTCTAGTGAAGTTGTTTTGAAGAGCCAAGGTGTCCACAATCCCTATCTCTCTTGTTACTTGGTAAGTGATGCTAGAACACTCTACTACACCTAATGATGTTTATATTATGCTTAGAAGTAGCTTGAGTGATGGAATATGTGATTTATTTCTTGATTTGAAGAGTTTTGGTGAAGTTTTCCATTTTATGATGAATTTTCTGGTTTAATATGAATGGGATGTTGTGGCCTTGTATGATGAATGGTAATGGTTTAAAATGACTCTAGTAGGTGTGAATTGTTGATTAATGCAATCAATTTTGGATTTGGATGGAAAAATGGAAAGTTAGGGTTCATGAACCCCTAATCTGTCCGAAATTTTAGGTCATAGATAGAGGCCGAATTGGCCTTAGCGCAAAACATGAAAGTTGTAGGTATTGATGAGTTTGAAGTGCCTGCAAAATTTCAGGTCATTTGGATTAGTGTAGAGTGAGTTATGTCGGAATTACTGTAGCTGTTCTGCTTTGGTCAGAATGCGAAAACTGCGTTGGTATTTGGCTATTTAGACTGGAATTGGTTTGGATTTTGAAGTTAGTGTCTTCTGATGAAATGTAGATGGATGTCTTAGCTAACATATTCCTTTGGAATTTCGGCATTTGGACTTGTATAGGCTGAGTTATACCGATTACAGTTTTGTGTGTTTTGCAAACCTGTTTTAGTAATTCTGGTATAGTATTCTGCATTTTTGACCTAGTTGTGCTAGGATTTGGATTGAGTGGCCTTCTACATTGTTGTAGCCCTGTCTTTTAGCTTCGAGATGGTGGGTCTTAGACCCTCATCCGATAAGCGTAGCGCATTTTGTGTCATTACCGCCAAAGTATGACGAAAACTGTTTTTTTGTTAAGGCCTAAGCTAATGCCATTTCTTAATTTCTGGTTGCCTATGATGCTTATTTATGCATATGAAACCCTATTAGGGTTAAAATTGGTATGGCTTTATGACTCGTTATCGAGTCTCCATGTACTTGTTTGCATGTTTAGGGCTCGCTCTCATTCCGGTCTTTTCCTAGCTAACTTTTGTACTTGTACTACTTTGAGCCTAGTGAGCGGCTTTTGGTAAATGAGATGACTTTTGTGTGAAATGTTGGGACTGATTTGAGGATATAATGAAGCCTTAATGGCTGGAAAAGTAAGAATTTTAGGGGAGGTGCTGCCCGATTTTCTAGGCCGTTTGGTTCCTTTAAGTTGGATCTGCCTTTTGGTAGAAATAAAAAGGGCTTTTGGGTTTTTGAACCTAGGTCTTTATGCTATCTTTTTGTTCCCAAAAATTATGTTTTGTACCCTTGCATTAGTAATTATTTGGCGAGGCATACGACTAGTAGTCGAGCCTCATGTGCATTGTGTTTACTCGATTACGGATGTGAAACCTTCAATTGGTTTATTTTGGTTATTTTAGGGTTTCTTGGCGATTAAGGCCAATCTGAAGTAAAAACTTTTGAAGTTGAGCCGGTGAGTGTACCACTCCCCTCCATTGCTGTTTAACTTGATTTCTGCTCTGCAATCTGTTTATTTGTTCGAGACGAGGGTGTACTTTATCACACTCGTTCTCTAGTCTGTTCATATGTCAATTTACTATGCAAAATTTGAATCTGTTATCTGTGTCTGCATCTGTTCGGATTTCTATGACCCATGAGCTCAATCCTGTGGCTAAGTTATTCGAGTCGGGCCGGCAAGGGCTTGGACGATTAGATAACGAACCACGGTAGTCTGTTCGGGGATTTTGGGTATTGAGACCCTTGATTCCGGGTATACTCGAGTATTACCATTTTGTTCGTTTGAGGTGAGCGGGCCCGGTAAAGGGGTGTTTGGTGGACGGAATTCGGTGTAAAGAGGAGTCTACGGACGTTTTGGTTCTATATACGTTGACGGAGAGTCAACCGGTTTGGGATAAGTAATGCGCTGGAAATTTGGCTCCGAGACCAACTGTATCTCCTATGTGAATCATTAAGTATTTACTTTACATCTGGATGTGGTTATCTGATTTGTTAAATGTGAAATGCCATGATTTTCTGCTATATGTTTTGGTACTCATTGAGCGCAACTCAAACCACTTTCTTGTCTTTTTTTTGTTTCTTCGGAGATAATACTTTTGGACTGGATTTATAAATGGCTGACAAATTGAGCCTATGAACATATATTTTGTATGAGCCATGTATTAAAATCAAAGTATTTTGGGAACTGTTTTCCTTTTGATTTGGCAAACCAGACATGTATCCACTTTTGAATACTTTTGTATGCCACTTTGGCTTGTAAATGCTAAGTTTCAAGATGGGAATGTTTGCTTGGTATTTGGTTGGGTTCTGACGGGTCGGTTACTATTCATAGCCGACTTCGATTTTATTTTTTTTATTTATTTATTTTACCCGCGTTGGTCAGTTTCGGGATGTTTTAGCTCGTTCTATACCGAACCGTTAGTCCTGGCGAGAGCTGGGCAAGCGGTCCGCCGAACCCTTTGGTTCGCCCTAGGGTAAGGTGGGGCTGTCACAGGTGGTATCAGAGCCTGCTTCGCGTGGTCTCTGCGCGGAGTGAGCCTGGACTAAGTGGTGGATAGGTATGAAGGATTAAGTGCTCGTTCGAGCCTAAGCTCTGAATTGTGAATGTTATAGGCCTTAAAACTTTTCCGTGGTAATTGAGGACCATAGATAGGTACGTCTGGTAGGAATTACGATTGTAGATGATTTACTCTTGGGACTGGCCAGCTCGAGAGGTGAATTGTCTTATTTCGGATTCTTGTGCCTGAGTACTCCAGAGTTGAAACGGTGTTAAGTATGTGAGATTTGCATTTTTGGAACATGAATAGGCTTTGTTTGGCTGGAATGAGTCCCTGAGGTTATTGGATATCTAGTTTGCATGGTAAGTGACGTGAAGGATCGGACGGGGTTATTTTAATTGGGTCTGGGACTATATCGCCTTTACTCTTGATTTGCTTTGATACCGCTATGACATAACAGTGGTTCGAGTATTGTGCATAGGATTATCTGTCTAATTTGGCATGTATTGGTGTATTTGATTAACCGTTTTCGTGATACATGGTGTGTTATATGTGCATATGTCATTGGTGTAATTGGTGTGCTAGAATTTGATTACTTTTGTCACTTTACTGTATTTATGTGTTGAATTACCTTGGGGAAAGGAGAAAAAGAAAAGAGAGGAAAAAAGTATATATATAATAAAATAAAATAATATATATATATCATATGAAAGGAAGATGTAGTCGAGGTCATGGTGGTGGCCGTGGAACTGAGCGAGGTCAAGAATTAAGAGCAGAAAGGGAAACAACCGTTGAAAAAAGACCAGGACCGAGAGTACCACACCTACTTAAGAATTTATTATGACCCATTGATTTGCCTGGCAGGCTATTATTTGAGTTCCAGCGACTCCGTGAAATGGCACATTGGGTTAATATGTATCAGGAGATCGTGGTACTTCGTGACGAAATAGAGGTTCAAAGAAGACTAGCCGAATACTGGGAAGGGCGATGGAGGCACGAGTATTCCGAAAAGATTGAGCTCTTGCACCAGAACTTAGAGCTAAAAAGGGAATACGAAGGGAGTTCCGAAGAGGCTTTAGCAATGGCACAAAGCACTGCTGCTATGGGGGCTCCAGAGGAAGCTCAAAGGGCAGGAATTGTAAGGCCACAGGGGACGATCTTCCATGCCAAGAAAAGGGGCAAGAAAAGGGGTAAATTGCCAGAACAGGGTGAGCAAGGTAGGCCCTTGGCGAAGAAGGGTCGTGGAGCGAGGGGTGTGACAATTCTGGAGACACTTAAGGAGGATACGCCGGGAGGAAACTCAAGGGGAAAAGAGCCACTGAGGGATATCTCACAAGGAGATCAGACCCCAATTCCTCTCCCATATTGTGGCTATTGTAGAAAATCCAATCATTTTGAAGAGAATTGTTGGAAAAGAGGAGGGAGATGTCTGTGCTGTGGGAGCGCCGAGCATCGAATTGCTCATTGCCCGAGTAAAGTGCGTGAAAAGAAAGGAACCCAGCAACCAACCAAGACCGACCCTGGACCGTCAAGTGGAAAAGGGACTGGAATGAAGAATCTCGTTTCTTCTGACTCTGAAGCCGAAGAAGGTACAGGCCATTGGTTACTTTAAATTTGAAAAGTAAAATTTCGAGGGCGAAATTCTTTTAAGGGGGAGAGAGTGTGAGAACCCGTAATTTGCATTTTCTAGGTTTTCGCATTTTTCATGGCTTGTTTACTGCACTTTCTGTATCCGGAAAAATTTCTAGATAAATTTTATGAGCAATTATAGTTTTTAGATAATTTTTCTAGTATTGGAGAGTTTTTAGAAAATTAAGAATATATATTGGACGTGGGACCCACTAGTGCGAAAAGTTCGGAAAAATTCGGCCAATAAGGTTAAGTTTCGGATACTGTGTAAAATTTATCGGGTGTTAAGAGATAAGTAGAGAGTGAGATTGATTGATGTGAAGAGGAAAAAGAAAGATAAGATTGCATTAATGTAGGTGACAAGTGTCACCACTACATTGGTTTTGACTTAAGAGTTACTATTCACTATTTTGACTTTTGACCAAAAAATTGGTTAAATATCTCAAAAAATGCACAAAAAATTACCATTTCTTACCTCTTGTTGGCCGAACCTCTTGTGCAAGAAGGAAGAAGAAACTCTTCAAGTTCTAGCTACTACTTGGTGCAAATCACCCAAAAACATTTGCTTTACATCCATTTTCTACTCCATAAAAATCTTTCTAGTTGGTGATAGAGGTTGTTTGGTGAAGTTTTCTTGAAGAGCTAGGGTGGTCTACAACTCCTCTTCTCTTATTTCTTAGGTAAGTGATGATTAAACATTCTACTACACTTATTGATGCTTATATGGTGCTTAATGGGACCTAAAGTGATGGATTATGTGACTTGTTTCTTGATTTGAAGTGTTTTGGTGAAGTTTTCAATTTTATGATGAATTTTCTGGTTTCATATGATCTTGATGTGTGTGGTTGTTTTTGATGGTTGGTAATAAGGGGCTTTGACTCTAGTAGGTGTGAATTGATGATAAATGCAATCAATTTTGGATTTGGAATGAAATGTGAAAAGTTAGGGTTCATGAACCCCTAATCTGTCCGAAATTTTAGGTCATAGATAGAGGCCGAATTGGACTTTGCTCAAAACATGAAAGTTGTAGGTATTGATGAGTTTGTAGTGCCTGCAAAATTTCAGGGCATTTAGAGTAGTATAGAGTGAGTTATGCCATTTTTACTGTTGCTGTTCTGGGAGATCAGAATGTGCGAACTGTGATTGTAATCGTCTGTTTTTACTGGAATTGCTTTGGATTTGGATGTTGGTGTCTTCTGATGAAATGTATCTTGATGTCTTAGCTTTCATGTGCCTTTGGAATCAATGCAATTGGACCTGTGTTGGCTGAGATAGACGTATTACAGTTTTGTGTGATTTGGGAACCTGCAATTACTATTCTGGTTTGGTATTTGGCATATATGACTTAGTTGTGCTGGGATTTGGACTGAGTGGCCTTCTACATTGTTGTAGCCCTGGTTCTTAGCTTCCAAACGGTGGGTTTTGCACCTTCATCCGACAATCGTAACGCCTTTGGTGCCATTACCGCAAAAGGACGTCAAAACTGTTTTCTGGTTTTGAGCAATTGTGGTTAATTGCTATGTGGTTGGGTTTGATTGTAGGATGGAAAGGATGAATTTATGGGGAAATGCTGTCCGAACTTTGAAGGGACTTGTTGCATTGGGTTTGTGATCTAAGACTTGGATTTGAGCAAGACAATGCTATATGATGGATGGTTTCAGAGCCGTGGAGGTGAGTGACCCTAAACTCTTTCCAAAGTTATTTGTGAAATGTTTCTTGCATTATTTATTCGATTGCATCTCATGCATGCTTGCATGTGAATTCATGATATGATTTTGGCTTCAATGAGTTCTGGGAAAGTCTTGTGTTGGACACCAACGTCTCCATTCTGTTTGTGGTTCATGTTCATGGTTATCTGGAGCTCAAAAAGGGGCTTCCTCTCTCTGTTCGCGTGTTATGATCTATTTGAGCGTTGGGTGTTCTAGTGCAATGATTTCACTAGCTCACGAGAGCACTAAACGGACATTTGATCTCTGAATCATGACATCATCGAAATCATCGAAATGCAATATTGTGCAATATATTTGCTTAATGATTTTGCTGGTTACTCGCTGAGCTTCTAGCTCACCCCAAAAATATTTTATTCCCCTCCACAGGGTTCAAGGCGAAGGAAGGACTTATAGTACTTGTGCACGTGACTGGATGGCTTATTTGGAATTGTTTCCGCTGCATTTGTGACATGTAATTATTGGAGACTTGGATGTATATTTGTGGACCATGTGATGTATTTGAGGTTTATTCTTGTAATTCAATTGAGGACTTTAGTGAACGACTGAGTCCCGGCGAGAGCTGGGCAGGCGGCCCGCCGAACCCTCTGGTTCGCCTTAGGGGGAGGTGGGGCCGTCACAGGTGGTATCAGAGCCTGCTTCGCGTGGTCTCTGCGCGGAGTGAGCCTGGACTAAGTGGTGGATAGGTATGAAGGATTAAGTGCTCGTTCGAGCCTAAGCTCTGAATTGTGAATGTTATAGGCCTTAAAACTTTTCCGTGGTAATTGAGGACCATAGATAGGTACGTCTGGTAGGAATTTCGATTGTAGATGATTTACTCTTGGGACTGGCCAGCTCGAGAGGTGAATTGTCTTATTTCGGATTCTTGTGCCTGAGTACTCCAGAGTTGAAACGGTGTTACGTATGTGAGATTTGTATTTTGGGAACATGAATAGGTTTTGTTTGGCTGGAATGCGTCCATGAGGTTATTGGATATCTAGTTTGCATGGTAAGTGACGTGAGGGATCGGACGGGGTTATTTTAATTGGGCCTGGGACTATATCGCCTTTACTCTTGATTTGCTTTGATACCGCTATGACATAACAGTGGTTCGAGTATTGTGCATAGGATTATCTGTCTAATTTGGCATGTATTGGTGTATTTGCTTAACCGTTTTCGTGATACATGGTGTGTTATATGTGCATATGTCATTGGTGTAATTGGTGTGCTAGAATATGATTACTTTTGTCACTTTACTGTATTTATGCGTTGAATTACCTTGGAGAAAGGGAAAAAAGAAAAGAGAGAAAAAATATATATATATATAATAAAATAAAATAATATATGAAAGGAAGATGTAGTCGAGGTCATGGTGGTGGCCGTGGAACTGAGCGAGGTCAAGAATTAAGAGCAGAAAGGGAAACAACCGTTGAACAAAGACCAGGACCGAGAGTACCACACCTACTTAAGAATTTATTATGACCCATTGATTTGCCTGGCAGGCTATTATTTGAGTTCCAGCGACTCCGTGAAATGGCAAATTGGGTTAATATGTATCAGGAGATCGTGGTACTTCGTGACGAAATAGAGGTTCAAAGAAGACTAGCCGAATACTGGGAAGGGCGATGGAGGCACGAGTATTCCGAAAAGATTGAGCTCTTGCACTAGAACTTAGAGCTAAAAAGGGAATACGAAGGGAGTTCCGAAGAGGCTCTAGCAATGGCACAAAGTACTGCTGCTATGGGGGCGCCAGAGGAAGCTCAAAGGGCAGGAATTGTAAGGCCACAGGGGACGATCTTCTATGCCAAGAAAAGGGGCAAGAAAAGGGGTAAATTGCCAGAACAGGGTGAGCAAGGTAGGCCCTTGGCGAAGAAGGGTCGTGGAGCTAGGGGTGTGACAATTCTGGAGACACTTAAGGAGGATACGCCAGGAGGAAACTCAAGGGAAAAAGGACCACTGAGGGATATCTCACAAGGAGATCAGACCCCAATTCCTCTACCATATTCTGGCTATTGTAGAAAATCCAATCATTTTGAAGAGAATTGTTGGAAAAGAGGAGGGAGATGTCTGTGCTGTGGGAGCGCCGAGCATCGAATTGCTCATTGCCCGAGTAAAGCGCGTGAAAAGAAAGGAACCCAGCAACCAACCAAGACCGACCCTGGACCGTCAAGTGGAAAAGGGACTGGAATGAAGAATCTCGTTTCTTCTGACTCTGAAGCCGAAGAAGGTACAGGCCATTGGTTACTTTAAATTTGAAAAGTAAAATTTCGAGGGCGAAATTCTTTTAAGGGGGAGAGAGTGTGAGAACCCGTAATTTGCATTTTCTAGGTTTTCGCATTTTTCATGGCTTGTTTACTGCACTTTCTGTATCCGGAAAAATTTCTAGATAAATTTTATGAGCAATTATAGTTTTTAGATAATTTTTCTAGTATTGGAGAGTTTTTAGAAAATTAAGAATATATATTGGACGTGGGACCCACTAGTGCGAAAAGTTCGGAAAAATTCGGCCAATAAGGTTAAGTTTCTGATACTGTGTAAAATTTATCGGGTGTTAAGAGATAAGTAGAGAGTGAGATTGATTGATGTGAGAGGAAAAAGAAAGATAAGATTGCATTAATGTAGGTGACAAGTGTCACCACTACATTGGTTTTGACTTAAGAGTTACTATTCACTATTTTGACTTTTGACCAAAAAATTGGTTAAATATCTCAAAAATGCACAAAAAATTACCATTTCTTACCTCTTGTTGGCCGAACCTCTTGTGCAAGGAAGGAAGAAGAAACTCTTCAAGTTCTAGCTACTACTTGGTGCAAATCACCCAAAAACATTTGCTTACATCCATTTCTACTCCATAAAAATCTTTCTAGTTGGTGATAGAGGTTGTTTGGTGAAGTTTTCTTGAAGAGCTAGGGTGGTCTACAACTCCTCTTCTCTTATTTCTTAGGTAAGTGATGATTAAACATTCTACTACACTTATTGATGCTTATATGGTGCTTAATGGGACCTAAAGTGATGGATTATGTGACTTGTTTCTTGATTTGAAGTGTTTTGGTGAAGTTTTCAATTTTATGATGAATTTTCTGGTTTCATATGATCTTGATGGTGTGGTTGTTTTTGATGGTTGGTAATAAGGGGCTTTGACTCTAGTAGGTGTGAATTGATGATAAATGCAATCAATTTTGGATTTGGAATGAAATGTGAAAAGTTAGGGTTCATGAACCCCTAATCTGTCCGAAATTTTAGGTCATAGATAGAGGCCGAATTGGACTTTGCTCAAAACATAAAAGTTGTAGGTATTGATGAGTTTGTAGTGCCTGCAAAATTTCAGGGCATTTAGAGTAGTATAGAGTGAGTTATGCCATTTTTACTGTTGCTGTTCTGGGAGATCAGAATGTGCGAACTGTGATTGTAATCGTCTGTTTTTACTGGAATTGCTTTGGATTTGGATGTTGGTGTCTTCTGATGAAATGTATCTTGATGTCTTAGCTTTCATGTGCCTTTGGAATCAATGCAATTGGACCTGTGTTGGCTGAGATAGACGTATTACAGTTTTGTGTGATTTGGGAACCTGCAATTACTATTCTGGTTTGGTATTTGGCATATATGACTTAGTTGTGCTGGGATTTGGACTGAGTGGCCTTCTACATTGTTGTAGCCCTGGTTCTTAGCTTCCAAACGGTGGGTTTTGCACCTTCATCCGACAATCGTAACGCCTTTGGTGCCATTACCGCAAAAGGACGTCAAAACTGTTTTCTGGTTTTGAGCAATTGTGGTTAATTGCTATGTGGTTGGGTTTGATTGTAGGATGGAAAGGATGAATTTATGGGGAAATGCTGTCCGAACTTTGAAGGGACTTGTTGCATTGGGTTTGTGATCTAAGACTTGGATTTGAGCAAGACAATGCTATATGATGGATGGTTTCAGAGCCGTGGAGGTGAGTGACCCTAAACTCTTTCCAAAGTTATTTGTGAAATGTTTCTTGCATTATTTATTCGATTGCATCTCATGCATGCTTGCATGTGAATTCATGATATGATTTTGGCTTCAATGAGTTCTGGGAAAGTCTTGTGTTGGACACCAACGTCTCCATTCTGTTTGTGGTTCATGTTCATGGTTATCTGGAGCTCAAAAAGGGGCTTCCTCTCTCTGTTCGCGTGTTATGATCTATTTGAGCGTTGGGTGTTCTAGTGCAATGATTTCACTAGCTCACGAGAGCACTAAACGGACATTTGATCTCTGAATCATGACATCATCGAAATCATCGAAATGCAACATTGTGCAATATATTTGCTTAATGATTTTGCTGGTTACTCGCTGAGCTTCTAACTCACCCCAAAAATATTTTATTCCCCTCCACAGGGTTCAAGGCGAAGGAAGGACTTATAGTACTTGTGCACGTGACTGGATGGCTTATTTGGAATTGTTTCCGCTGCATTTGTGACATGTAATTATTGGAGACTTGGATGTATATTTGTGGACCATGTGATGTATTTGAGGTTTATTCTTGTAATTCAATTGAGGACTTTAGTGAACGACTGAGTCCCGGCGAGAGCTGGGCAGGCGGCCCGCCGAACCCTCTGGTTCGCCTTAGGGGGAGGTGGGGCCGTCACAGGTGGTATCAGAGCCTGCTTCGCGTGGTCTCTGCGCGGAGTGAGCCTGGACTAAGTGGTGGATAGGTATGAAGGATTAAGTGCTCGTTCGAGCCTAAGCTCTGAATTGTGAATGTTATAGGCCTTAAAACTTTTCCGTGGTAATTGAGGACCATAGATAGGTACGTCTGGTAGGAATTTCGATTGTAGATGATTTACTCTTGGGACTGGCCAGCTCGAGAGGTGAATTGTCTTATTTCGGATTCTTGTGCCTGAGTACTCCAGAGTTGAAACGGTGTTACGTATGTGAGATTTGTATTTTGGGAACATGAATAGGTTTTGTTTGGCTGGAATGCGTCCATGAGGTTATTGGATATCTAGTTTGCATGGTAAGTGACGTGAGGGATCGGACGGGGTTATTTTAATTGGGCCTGGGACTATATCGCCTTTACTCTTGATTTGCTTTGATACCGCTATGACATAACAGTGGTTCGAGTATTGTGCATAGGATTATCTGTCTAATTTGGCATGTATTGGTGTATTTGCTTAACCGTTTTCGTGATACATGGTGTGTTATATGTGCATATGTCATTGGTGTAATTGGTGTGCTAGAATATGATTACTTTTGTCACTTTACTGTATTTATGCGTTGAATTACCTTGGAGAAAGGGAAAAAAGAAAAGAGAGAAAAAATATATATATATATAATAAAATAAAATAATATATGAAAGGAAGATGTAGTCGAGGTCATGGTGGTGGCCGTGGAACTGAGCGAGGTCAAGAATTAAGAGCAGAAAGGGAAACAACCGTTGAACAAAGACCAGGACCGAGAGTACCACACCTACTTAAGAATTTATTATGACCCATTGATTTGCCTGGCAGGCTATTATTTGAGTTCCAGCGACTCCGTGAAATGGCAAATTGGGTTAATATGTATCAGGAGATCGTGGTACTTCGTGACGAAATAGAGGTTCAAAGAAGACTAGCCGAATACTGGGAAGGGCGATGGAGGCACGAGTATTCCGAAAAGATTGAGCTCTTGCACTAGAACTTAGAGCTAAAAAGGGAATACGAAGGGAGTTCCGAAGAGGCTCTAGCAATGGCACAAAGTACTGCTGCTATGGGGGCGCCAGAGGAAGCTCAAAGGGCAGGAATTGTAAGGCCACAGGGGACGATCTTCTATGCCAAGAAAAGGGGCAAGAAAAGGGGTAAATTGCCAGAACAGGGTGAGCAAGGTAGGCCCTTGGCGAAGAAGGGTCGTGGAGCTAGGGGTGTGACAATTCTGGAGACACTTAAGGAGGATACGCCAGGAGGAAACTCAAGGGAAAAAGGACCACTGAGGGATATCTCACAAGGAGATCAGACCCCAATTCCTCTACCATATTCTGGCTATTGTAGAAAATCCAATCATTTTGAAGAGAATTGTTGGAAAAGAGGAGGGAGATGTCTGTGCTGTGGGAGCGCCGAGCATCGAATTGCTCATTGCCCGAGTAAAGCGCGTGAAAAGAAAGGAACCCAGCAACCAACCAAGACCGACCCTGGACCGTCAAGTGGAAAAGGGACTGGAATGAAGAATCTCGTTTCTTCTGACTCTGAAGCCGAAGAAGGTACAGGCCATTGGTTACTTTAAATTTGAAAAGTAAAATTTCGAGGGCGAAATTCTTTTAAGGGGGAGAGAGTGTGAGAACCCGTAATTTGCATTTTCTAGGTTTTCGCATTTTTCATGGCTTGTTTACTGCACTTTCTGTATCCGGAAAAATTTCTAGATAAATTTTATGAGCAATTATAGTTTTTAGATAATTTTTCTAGTATTGGAGAGTTTTTAGAAAATTAAGAATATATATTGGACGTGGGACCCACTAGTGCGAAAAGTTCGGAAAAATTCGGCCAATAAGGTTAAGTTTCTGATACTGTGTAAAATTTATCGGGTGTTAAGAGATAAGTAGAGAGTGAGATTGATTGATGTGAGAGGAAAAAGAAAGATAAGATTGCATTAATGTAGGTGACAAGTGTCACCACTACATTGGTTTTGACTTAAGAGTTACTATTCACTATTTTGACTTTTGACCAAAAAATTGGTTAAATATCTCAAAAATGCACAAAAAATTACCATTTCTTACCTCTTGTTGGCCGAACCTCTTGTGCAAGGAAGGAAGAAGAAACTCTTCAAGTTCTAGCTACTACTTGGTGCAAATCACCCAAAAACATTGGCTTACATCCATTTCTACTCCATAAAAATCTTTCTAGTTGGTGATAGAGGTTGTTTGGTGAAGTTTTCTTGAAGAGCTAGGGTGGTCTACAACTCCTCTTCTCTTATTTCTTAGGTAAGTGATGATTAAACATTCTACTACACTTATTGATGCTTATATGGTGCTTAATGGGACCTAAAGTGATGGATTATGTGACTTGTTTCTTGATTTGAAGTGTTTTGGTGAAGTTTTCAATTTTATGATGAATTTTCTGGTTTCATATGATCTTGATGGTGTGGTTGTTTTTGATGGTTGGTAATAAGGGGCTTTGACTCTAGTAGGTGTGAATTGATGATAAATGCAATCAATTTTGGATTTGGAATGAAATGTGAAAAGTTAGGGTTCATGAACCCCTAATCTGTCCGAAATTTTAGGTCATAGATAGAGGCCGAATTGGACTTTGCTCAAAACATAAAAGTTGTAGGTATTGATGAGTTTGTAGTGCCTGCAAAATTTCAGGGCATTTAGAGTAGTATAGAGTGAGTTATGCCATTTTTACTGTTGCTGTTCTGGGAGATCAGAATGTGCGAACTGTGATTGTAATCGTCTGTTTTTACTGGAATTGCTTTGGATTTGGATGTTGGTGTCTTCTGATGAAATGTATCTTGATGTCTTAGATTTCATGTGCCTTTGGAATCAATGCAATTGGACCTGTGTTGGCTGAGATAGACGTATTACAGTTTTGTGTGATTTGGGAACCTGCAATTACTATTCTGGTTTGGTATTTGGCATATATGACTTAGTTGTGCTGGGATTTGGACTGAGTGGCCTTCTACATTGTTGTAGCCCTGGTTCTTAGCTTCCAAACGGTGGATTTTGCACCTTCATCCGACAATCGTAACGCCTTTGGTGCCATTACCGCAAAAGGACGTCAAAACTGTTTTCTGGTTTTGAGCAATTGTGGTTAATTGCTATGTGGTTGGGTTTGATTGTAGGATGGAAAGGATGAATTTATGGGGAAATGCTGTCCGAACTTTGAAGGGACTTGTTGCATTGGGTTTGTGATCTAAGACTTGGATTTGAGCAAGACAATGCTATATGATGGATGGTTTCAGAGCCGTGGAGGTGAGTGACCCTAAACTCTTTCCAAAGTTATTTGTGAAATGTTTCTTGCATTATTTATTCGATTGCATCTCATGCATGCTTGCATGTGAATTCATGATATGATTTTGGCTTCAATGAGTTCTGGGAAAGTCTTGTGTTGGACACCAACGTCTCCATTCTGTTTGTGGTTCATGTTCATGGTTATCTGGAGCTCAAAAAGGGGCTTCCTCTCTCTGTTCGCGTGTTATGATCTATTTGAGCGTTGGGTGTTCTAGTGCAATGATTTCACTAGCTCACGAGAGCACTAAACGGACATTTGATCTCTGAATCATGACATCATCGAAATCATCGAAATGCAACATTGTGCAATATATTTGCTTAATGATTTTGCTGGTTACTCGCTGAGCTTCTAACTCACCCCAAAAATATTTTATTCCCCTCCACAGGGTTCAAGGCGAAGGAAGGACTTATAGTACTTGTGCACGTGACTGGATGGCTTATTTGGAATTGTTTCCGCTGCATTTGTGACATGTAATTATTGGAGACTTGGATGTATATTTGTGGACCATGTGATGTATTTGAGGTTTATTCTTGTAATTCAATTGAGGACTTTAGTGAACGACTGAGTCCCGGCGAGAGCTGGGCAGGCGGCCCGCCGAACCCTCTGGTTCGCCTTAGGGGGAGGTGGGGCCGTCACAGGTGGTATCAGAGCCTGCTTCGCGTGGTCTCTGCGCGGAGTGAGCCTGGACTAAGTGGTGGATAGGTATGAAGGATTAAGTGCTCGTTCGAGCCTAAGCTCTGAATTGTGAATGTTATAGGCCTTAAAACTTTTCCGTGGTAATTGAGGACCATAGATAGGTACGTCTGGTAGGAATTTCGATTGTAGATGATTTACTCTTGGGACTGGCCAGCTCGAGAGGTGAATTGTCTTATTTCGGATTCTTGTGCCTGAGTACTCCAGAGTTGAAACGGTGTTACGTATGTGAGATTTGTATTTTGGGAACATGAATAGGTTTTGTTTGGCTGGAATGCGTCCATGAGGTTATTGGATATCTAGTTTGCATGGTAAGTGACGTGAGGGATCGGACGGGGTTATTTTAATTGGGCCTGGGACTATATCGCCTTTACTCTTGATTTGCTTTGATACCGCTATGACATAACAGTGGTTCGAGTATTGTGCATAGGATTATCTGTCTAATTTGGCATGTATTGGTGTATTTGCTTAACCGTTTTCGTGATACATGGTGTGTTATATGTGCATATGTCATTGGTGTAATTGGTGTGCTAGAATATGATTACTTTTGTCACTTTACTGTATTTATGCGTTGAATTACCTTGGAGAAAGGGAAAAAAGAAAAGAGAGAAAAAATATATATATATATAATAAAATAAAATAATATATGAAAGGAAGATGTAGTCGAGGTCATGGTGGTGGCCGTGGAACTGAGCGAGGTCAAGAATTAAGAGCAGAAAGGGAAACAACCGTTGAACAAAGACCAGGACCGAGAGTACCACACCTACTTAAGAATTTATTATGACCCATTGATTTGCCTGGCAGGCTATTATTTGAGTTCCAGCGACTCCGTGAAATGGCAAATTGGGTTAATATGTATCAGGAGATCGTGGTACTTCGTGACGAAATAGAGGTTCAAAGA
Organism: Coffea eugenioides; assembly: GCF_003713205.1. Taxonomy (NCBI): domain Eukaryota; kingdom Viridiplantae; phylum Streptophyta; class Magnoliopsida; order Gentianales; family Rubiaceae; genus Coffea; species Coffea eugenioides. Next base: position 31,754 of record NW_020863186.1, read on the forward strand.
AGACTAGCCGAATACTGGGAAGGGCGATGGAGGCACGAGTATTCCGAAAAGATTGAGCTCTTGCACTAGAACTTAGAGCTAAAAAGGGAATACGAAGGGAGTTCCGAAGAGGCTCTAGCAATGGCACAAAGTACTGCTGCTATGGGGGCGCCAGAGGAAGCTCAAAGGGCAGGAATTGTAAGGCCACAGGGGACGATCTTCTATGCCAAGAAAAGGGGCAAGAAAAGGGGTAAATTGCCAGAACAGGGTGAGCAAGGTAGGCCCTTGGCGAAGAAGGGTCGTGGAGCTAGGGGTGTGACAATTCTGGAGACACTTAAGGAGGATACGCCAGGAGGAAACTCAAGGGAAAAAGGACCACTGAGGGATATCTCACAAGGAGATCAGACCCCAATTCCTCTACCATATTCTGGCTATTGTAGAAAATCCAATCATTTTGAAGAGAATTGTTGGAAAAGAGGAGGGAGATGTCTGTGCTGTGGGAGCGCCGAGCATCGAATTGCTCATTGCCCGAGTAAAGCGCGTGAAAAGAAAGGAACCCAGCAACCAACCAAGACCGACCCTGGACCGTCAAGTGGAAAAGGGACTGGAATGAAGAATCTCGTTTCTTCTGACTCTGAAGCCGAAGAAGGTACAGGCCATTGGTTACTTTAAATTTGAAAAGTAAAATTTCGAGGGCGAAATTCTTTTAAGGGGGAGAAAGTGTGAGAACCCGTAATTTGCATTTTCTAGGTTTTCGCATTTTTCATGGCTTGTTTACTGCACTTTCTGTATCCGGAAAAATTTCTAGATAAATTTTATGAGCAATTATAGTTTTTAGATAATTTTTCTAGTATTGGAGAGTTTTTAGAAAATTAAGAATATATATTGGACGTGGGACCCACTAGTGCGAAAAGTTCGGAAAAATTCGGCCAATAAGGTTAAGTTTCGGATACTGTGTAAAATTTATCGGGTGTTAAGAGATAAGTAGAGAGTGAGATTGATTGATGTGAGAGGAAAAAGAAAGATAAGATTGCATTAATGTAGGTGACAAGTGTCACCACTACATTGGTTTTGACTTAAGAGTTACTATTCACTATTTTGACTTTTGACCAAAAAATTGGTTAAATATCTCAAAAATGCACAAAAAATTACCATTTCTTACCTCTTGTTGGCCGAACCTCTTGTGCAAGGAAGGAAGAAGAAACTCTTCAAGTTCTAGCTACTACTTGGTGCAAATCACCCAAAAACATTTGCTTACATCCATTTCTACTCCATAAAAATCTTTCTAGTTGGTGATAGAGGTTGTTTGGTGAAGTTTTCTTGAAGAGCTAGGGTGCTCTACAACTCCTCTTCTCTTATTTCTTAGGTAAGTGATGATTAAACATTCTACTACACTTATTGATGCTTATATGGTGCTTAATGGGACCTAAAGTGATGGATTATGTGACTTGTTTCTTGATTTGAAGTGTTTTGGTGAAGTTTTCAATTTTATGATGAATTTTCTGGTTTCATATGATCTTGATGGTGTGGTTGTTTTTGATGGTTGGTAATAAGGGGCTTTGACTCTAGTAGGTGTGAATTGATGATAAATGCAATCAATTTTGGATTTGGAATGAAATGTGAAAAGTTAGGGTTCATGAACCCCTAATCTGTCCGAAATTTTAGGTCATAGATAGAGGCCGAATTGGACTTTGCTCAAAACATGAAAGTTGTAGGTATTGATGAGTTTGTAGTGCCTGCAAAATTTCAGGGCATTTAGAGTAGTATAGAGTGAGTTATGCCATTTTTACTGTTGCTGTTCTGGGAGATCAGAATGTGCGAACTGTGATTGTAATCGTCTGTTTTTACTGGAATTGCTTTGGATTTGGATGTTGGTGTCTTCTGATGAAATGTATCTTGATGTCTTAGCTTTCATGTGCCTTTGGAATCAATGCAATTGGACCTGTGTTGGCTGAGATAGACGTATTACAGTTTTGTGTGATTTGGGAACCTGCAATTACTATTCTGGTTTGGTATTTGGCATATATGACTTAGTTGTGCTGGGATTTGGACTGAGTGGCCTTCTACATTGTTGTAGCCCTGGTTCTTAGCTTCCAAACGGTGGGTTTTGCACCTTCATCCGACAATCGTAACGCCTTTGGTGCCATTACCGCAAAAGGACGTCAAAACTGTTTTCTGGTTTTGAGCAATTGTGGTTAATTGCTATGTGGTTGGGTTTGATTGTAGGATGGAAAGGATGAATTTATGGGGAAATGCTGTCCGAACTTTGAAGGGACTTGTTGCATTGGGTTTGTGATCTAAGACTTGGATTTGAGCAAGACAATGCTATATGATGGATGGTTTCAGAGCCGTGGAGGTGAGTGACCCTAAACTCTTTCCAAAGTTATTTGTGAAATGTTTCTTGCATTATTTATTCGATTGCATCTCATGCATGCTTGCATGTGAATTCATGATATGATTTTGGCTTCAATGAGTTCTGGGAAAGTCTTGTGTTGGACACCAACGTCTCCATTCTGTTTGTGGTTCATGTTCATGGTTATCTGGAGCTCAAAAAGGGGCTTCCTCTCTCTGTTCGCGTGTTATGATCTATTTGAGCGTTGGGTGTTCTAGTGCAATGATTTCACTAGCTCACGAGAGCACTAAACGGACATTTGATCTCTGAATCATGACATCATCGAAATCATCGAAATGCAACATTGTGCAATATATTTGCTTAATGATTTTGCTGGTTACTCGCTGAGCTTCTAACTCACCCCAAAAATATTTTATTCCCCTCCACAGGGTTCAAGGCGAAGGAAGGACTTATAGTACTTGTGCACGTGACTGGATGGCTTATTTGGAATTGTTTCCGCTGCATTTGTGACATGTAATTATTGGAGACTTGGATGTATATTTGTGGACCATGTGATGTATTTGAGGTTTATTCTTGTAATTCAATTGAGGACTTTAGTGAACGACTGAGTCCCGGCGAGAGCTGGGCAGGCGGCCCGCCGAACCCTCTGGTTCGCCTTAGGGGGAGGTGGGGCCGTCACAGGTGGTATCAGAGCCTGCTTCGCGTGGTCTCTGCGCGGAGTGAGCCTGGACTAAGTGGTGGATAGGTATGAAGGATTAAGTGCTCGTTCGAGCCTAAGCTCTGAATTGTGAATGTTATAGGCCTTAAAACTTTTCCGTGGTAATTGAGGACCATAGATAGGTACGTCTGGTAGGAATTTCGATTGTAGATGATTTACTCTTGGGACTGGCCAGCTCGAGAGGTGAATTGTCTTATTTCGGATTCTTGTGCCTGAGTACTCCAGAGTTGAAACGGTGTTACGTATGTGAGATTTGCATTTTGGGAACATGAATAGGTTTTGTTTGGCTGGAATGAGTCCATGAGGTTATTGGATATCTAGTTTGCATGGTAAGTGACGTGAGGGATCGGACGGGGTTATTTTAATTGGGCCTGGGACTATATCGCCTTTACTCTTGATTTGCTTTGATACCGCTATGACATAACAGTGGTTCGAGTATTGTGCATAGGATTATCTGTCTAATTTGGCATGTATTGGTGTATTTGCTTAACCGTTTTCGTGATACATGGTGTGTTATATGTGCATATGTCATTGGTGTAATTGGTGTGCTAGAATATGATTACTTTTGTCACTTTACTGTATTTATGCGTTGAATTACCTTGGAGAAAGGGAAAAAAGAAAAGAGAGAAAAAATATATATATATATAATAAAATAAAATAATATATGAAAGGAAGATGTAGTCGAGGTCATGGTGGTGGCCGTGGAACTGAGCGAGGTCAAGAATTAAGAGCAGAAAGGGAAACAACCGTTGAACAAAGACCAGGACCGAGAGTACCACACCTACTTAAGAATTTATTATGACCCATTGATTTGCCTGGCAGGCTATTATTTGAGTTCCAGCGACTCCGTGAAATGGCAAATTGGGTTAATATGTATCAGGAGATCGTGGTACTTCGTGACGAAATAGAGGTTCAAAGAAGACTAGCCGAATACTGGGAAGGGCGATGGAGGCACGAGTATTCCGAAAAGATTGAGCTCTTGCACTAGAACTTAGAGCTAAAAAGGGAATACGAAGGGAGTTCCGAAGAGGCTCTAGCAATGGCACAAAGTACTGCTGCTATGGGGGCGCCAGAGGAAGCTCAAAGGGCAGGAATTGTAAGGCCACAGGGGACGATCTTCTATGCCAAGAAAAGGGGCAAGAAAAGGGGTAAATTGCCAGAACAGGGTGAGCAAGGTAGGCCCTTGGCGAAGAAGGGTCGTGGAGCTAGGGGTGTGACAATTCTGGAGACACTTAAGGAGGATACGCCAGGAGGAAACTCAAGGGAAAAAGGACCACTGAGGGATATCTCACAAGGAGATCAGACCCCAATTCCTCTACCATATTCTGGCTATTGTAGAAAATCCAATCATTTTGAAGAGAATTGTTGGAAAAGAGGAGGGAGATGTCTGTGCTGTGGGAGCGCCGAGCATCGAATTGCTCATTGCCCGAGTAAAGCGCGTGAAAAGAAAGGAACCCAGCAACCAACCAAGACCGACCCTGGACCGTCAAGTGGAAAAGGGACTGGAATGAAGAATCTCGTTTCTTCTGACTCTGAAGCCGAAGAAGGTACAGGCCATTGGTTACTTTAAATTTGAAAAGTAAAATTTCGAGGGCGAAATTCTTTTAAGGGGGAGAGAGTGTGAGAACCCGTAATTTGCATTTTCTAGGTTTTCGCATTTTTCATGGCTTGTTTACTGCACTTTCTGTATCCGGAAAAATTTCTAGATAAATTTTATGAGCAATTATAGTTTTTAGATAATTTT